>NC_085107.1:4545454-4848484 GCF_030269925.1 Bombyx mori | reverse complement strand
TCGCCACATACGCCTCATTCTAGCCACAGTAGACCCCATGATGATGCTATATGTAGAAGTGAATGTAAAATTTAGAAATATCGATTGATAAAAATTTTTAGTTTTCTTAACGTTTAACAGTAATTTATTGTTATAATACCGTTTATAATAACTTCGTGTCACGTTAAATAATTAAGAAGTCACTATATACCGTTATAAGCAGAGTAATATTGAATTTTCCTTTTAACTCTGCTTAATTGAAACAAGAAAATTCGAGGTGCAGCCGTCCTACCCCGTAGGTATCTTGCCCCTCCATAAACCCCTCATATCGACCGTCGCAAACACAATGCCACAGACTAGTAAGAGATATTTTCTTTTATTTTTTTAAAGGGATTTTATGACCCGGTAACTAAGGTACTTTAAGTAAGGTATTATTTTAATTAATATTCATAGTATTATGAAAAATTATAATATGGAGTGAAATGAAATGAAATGAAATGAACCATGCACTAAATACACACACACACACACACACTAAAGGTTGCTAGCTTTGTAGTTTATTGAATACAGGTCCGACTAAGTGCCTATTAATGTTACGATGGCGTAAGTCCTTTTAACATCTGATTAACATGAAACTGGAAGGTTAGTGCATCCAGCGCGAATTTATTCTCCTCTGAACATGGAGTTGCTCCGAATACTTTGGACTTAGATCCTACAAATATGAGCGATAAGAGCAATTGTATGTGCGATCAAGCACTCTTGTCGTATACTGAACTTGTACAAGCAGCCGTAGACTTGGATAGTGGCTTGAAAATATACCAGAAATCGAGTATAAATTGGAGTTTAGATAATACATTATATTTAAATAACATACATACAGATAGATTACATTAGAATAGAAGAAATCAGGCAAAAATGTGAATCACCATAATAAGTATTTAAAGGAATGAAAAACACCTAAAGAATGAAAAAAGTCTATAAATTAATTCTTCAATTAACTTCCATTATTTAATTTTGAATACCACTGTCTTGTACTTTTTTATTTAAATGTATTTTGTTTAAGTTCACTCTCCACATACAGTTATTTGAGATTAGGTATCCTTTTACATAACATTTCAAAACAATATTTTGATAATATGAGTAAATTAATTATTTCAACTATATTTGGTGATGTACTTACATCATTCAGATCTTCCATCAAGCTGGTAATATTTCTCGGTAGATCAACAGTCTGAATGCTGTTGTTCGGAACTTGCGCTTAATAAGAAAATGTTATTATCTAGTAGTAGTCTGATAAATTAGTATCTATTAGTTATTGTTGTAGATGTATATCAAATGTTAGTCGTGGTAATTCCTGGTAATTTTCTAATGTAATTTGCACTGTAAGCAATTTAATTCAAAAACTAGCTGGGACGCTGAGGTCAGCGCTCCGCGGGATGCCCTATAAGAAACCTACGGTTAAGATTACACATTTTAATAATAATAAAAAGATGATAAAACTCATTTTTACAAAAGGTTATTTACGATTTTTCATGATTTAGATGAGTTGGTAAGTCAAGTTTTAAGATGAAGTCTAAACACATAACAATGTATTGATTGGGATATCCACCTAATTAATCCAAGGAATAAACGCCACACCTAATCTCTTAACCCAGTTAAAAATATCAGCCCCTAAGTACTTACTAAGAACGAAGAAATATAAACCGCTTATAAGAAAGCTCACTCGTTCGAATTTAGGTGCTTACTCTCTCTTAAGCAGAATCCTTTGGGACTACATTAATGTGCACGGGAGTGTGGTCTCCGTCAACGTTCATTCGGAGTTGTCCGATTGCGCTGAACTAATTTTAAGTGATGAAATAGGTGTTTTTTCTAATTGTCTCACAGCTTACAGGAAAAATCTGTTGCGGATAATTTCCCAAGTAAATATAAATTAATCATAATTAATTAAATGTACTCAAGTTTCCTATAATTGAGGTGACATCTGCCATCTACTTTTGTCAGTTTTTCAATATTTTTATTGATGATCACTTTGTTAGTGCAACTAAATTAATTAATTAATTAAAACCAAGGTGTGGCAGCCCTAGCAAATTTCTCTATTAACACTAATTTTGTCCCCAATAACCACAATTTTTGGGTAAATAGGGATAGCACCTATTTTTGTTTTTTTTTTTGCTTAAACTAGAATGGTAATTGCATAGCTTTAAATTGGATAACAAAGATACCCCCAAGACTCAATCATTTTGATCATGATATGCCATTTTAAACATCAACAAGTACCTTAAAATTGTCCATCAAGTTGGAATTTGTCCCTAATCACCCCATTTTCCTGTACCTAATCTATGTGTATGCCTATTGCACTGAATGGTCTGTAATCTGTAGTTAAAATACATAATACCAGAAGTCAAAATTAAGATTTTCTTATTTTTTATCAAATTTGCGTAAATAATTTCGTTGTGCGCTATTTATATTTTAGAAATGAAACATGTTTCGCGTAATGAAAACAACTTTCCTGTACATCCTGATGGTTGTGGCTTCAGTTTCATGCAGAATACACAAACTGCTTCTTACGGTAAGGATATTACTGAAATGCTTACAGTTTTAATATTTTTGACAAATCACACAAAAATGTGTAACTTAATTGCTTTTACTTTTTAAAAGAACCATATGGAGTTTTCCCACCTTTTTTCTAATCTTTAGCTAAAAAGGACGTCAGGTTGTGTGCGTTGCTAAAACTTAGTACAAAATACATCTTGGTGATATCTAAATGTTAAAAATGTTTTGATTAACTTGAAAAACATTTTTTTAAAGTATAAATGTCTAAAAACAACCTAAATAGAATGTTATATTTTTATTTATCTTCTCTTATATTTTAATGTCCTGAAATGACTGAGGCTGTACTCTGTAGGTTTTCTTGTGATTTGATCAGCAGTTTCTTTTTTGGGAAATTTTACAACAATATTTCAGTAAATCATTTTCCTTATAAACAAACAACCAACCAATCAACCAACCAACCTACCATATTGTAGGACAATGACAAGCTATCCAATTGTGACAGTTTCATTGTGATATGTTTCTTTGCACCTATCCCCTCTTTACATTGATAATAAGTACCCATCCAAACCTTGTAAAATAAAATCTGATATTTTTATGAAAAACCTTGTAAAACAAAATAAATTTCTAATACAGGCTATTTACGGTTATTTATTTAAGTAAAGCATCTTATAAAACCTGTCTGTTAAACATATATATATATTCTTAATATTGTGGTTTTATTAATGGGAAAAAGTGACATCTCTTAATGACCTAAATATTTCCATTTTTGTTTCCAAACATAACTTTGATCTTCGTTTCATTTTTAGTTAATGGTTTTTGACACAAACTACACATAAATACACTAACAAGCTATAAAATTGAAAACTTATCAGTACTAATATATAGAATCACTTTCACAGTAAACTTTTCGAACTTTTATTTGCTTGCTTTCACTTGAACTTCTGTGTTACATTACATTGCTCCATTCATTGGTACATATAATCAAGATACACTTTCATCAGTTTGCATTGTGGTGGGTACCCAACATACAAGACAAGATATTCAGCATTTCAGAAGGTTGCCTGTTCAAATCACATCGGGGTCATCAGTTTGTTAGGAGAAAGGAAAGATCTTCCACTGGGCGGGTGATATTGTTTGGTAGACTGGCACTCTGAATGTTGTTGTTCAGAACTTGTATATATGCAAGCTTATCTCGTCTAAAACATCGTGCGATTCAGGCAACTGTCAAATGCCTTGTGTTGTGTGATGGCTACCCACCACAGCATCATTAACACGTTGACTGCCATGTAGGTCATTGGGGTGCCATATGTGGCAAATTGAAGTAATTATGTTGATTTCTCTTACTGAGTGCCTGGATTGCCTAATTTTGGATACTTTTGTTTTTAATTGATGTTTTAAACTTTTTGGTCTCTTAGAAATAGTTTCATTCTCAGTATCTTCGGATTCGTCTTTCATAAGTCTACTATATATTCCAGTGCCTTAGTAAGAAGATTGAACACAGAAATTGATATGATTATTCCAGTGTGCCAAGTAGGGCACTTAACCATGGCAGTCAACGTGTTAAGCATGATATATTATCTCATAATGGGAAATGTCATTCAAATCAGTCCAGCTCTTTTAATTTATTTAAGTTTATACAACTTAAATAATAAATCTAAAAATAATTTTTACTTTTCTAATATATATAATCATTTCCACCCAGAACTTCCATATCTTAAAATTTGTATGTGCATGCTGTATTTTTGCTAAAAATGCTCAAGCGAACTTCAAATGTATTTTACAGTTCTCGTAAAATAGATCATCAATATGAAACAGCCATGCTATTGCTGTGACTTGCGAAGTATAAGTGAAACACCATTTTGTAAAATACCGTGTGTTATATTTAATGTTGAAGTTACTATATGATGTACCAACTACTGCAAATTTTAAGTCAATCATATAAATTACTAGCTGACCCGGCAAACATTGTTTTGCCGTATATAAGATTTCTAGGGAATTTCTAGTGTAGAAATTAAAACTAATTTATTGTAAGTGTGTAAGGATGTGGTAAATGAGTGAAAGAGGTATGTAGTTCTGTGAACGATGAGGGAATATATAATAAAAATAACAAAACCTCATTCAACCACATAATACCTCAATATAACAAAAAAAATGTCCAAATAAAAAAAAAAAGTTAGGGCTGGACAACCCTAATCACTTAGGGGTATGAAAAATAGATAGTAGCCGATTCTCAGGCTTACTGAATATGCATAAAAAAATTCATGAGAATCGGTCAAGCGGTTTCGGAGGAGTATGGGAACGAACATTGTGACACGAGAATTTTATATATTAGATTTAGGATTGGATTGGATTAAATACAATGGAAGCCAAAATTCCTCACTTTTATATTAAATGAACTGTAAGATATGGATATATGATACTGACTCCCTCAAAGTATTGCAACCCATAAAATTTCTGTATCCACAGTGTTTTTACCCATTTTACTTGCCAAATTGTAATTATACAATATTATAATATAATAGCACTGATAGGCCAAGTTAAGTATGCACAGGATGGGATTACTATCCTGCTACATTTATACATTCCACTGTGACTTTCTATATATTGAGGGCTTTCACAACTGCTACAGTTTTTGTTGGTCAAAGGTTCTGGCCACAGTACTATTAATGTGGACTGAAGCGGAACCTTAGCGCTTGAGTCTTTTGATAAAATGTATTTTTAACCATTTATTTAAGTACAATTTCATTTCATATCAACTTCATTTAAATAGGTTGCTTTACAAATTGTTAATGCATTAAACTTTTACTGGTGGTAGGACCTCTTGTGAATACCTCCGCACGGGTAGGTACCACCGCCCCGCCTATTTCTGCCGTGAAGCAGTAATGCGTTTCAGTTTGATGGGTGGGGCAGCCGTTGTAACTATACTAAGATCTTAGAACTTATATCTCAAGGTGGGTGGCGCATTTACGTTGTAGATGTCTATGGGCTCCAGTAACCACTTAATATCAGGTGGGCTGTGAGCTGTGAGCTCGTCCACGCATCTAAGCAATAAAAAAAAAATTGTGCAAGTCAAAGACTTAAAAGACAGCATTAAATGTAATCATTTCCGTCAAGAAATAATATCACCTTACAAATGATCTTCCTTAAAAATATTTTTTTTGTTCTCAGGATGATCAACGGAAGTATGTGGACATCACGACTTTCGGATTCCTTGAGCGTGGTATCCTAGAAGTCAATTTAGTTAACTTTATGATGCCTTCAGGACCTTTCGGGGAGGTAAAGAACAGTTTCAATTGTTTAGAGTGTAAATTAAGTTTCAAAATAAGTTCCATAGAATATACTTCCATAGATTAGTTTTAATTTATCTATTGAGATGATAAAATTAACTATATATTGCCATTTAAAGTATATTAAGTACTAAAATGAAAATAGTATGTTTAGAGAGTTCATATTTCTTCTATTTTGTGTAATAAAAATGGATAACTGTATATACATGAAGTCAGACTAATAGTTAATGTGGAAGTCAGTGTATATTATAAACTTTTGGCTGTCAGTTTTGACTTTCCATACTTCTAAGGGAACAGTTCTCTCAAGCTTATTTTATCTTATGCCGCTGGAACAAAAGCTCCAGTACTTTCTTAGTGCTGAAATCTATTGAGGGTTTCGTTACCAGTACAATTACTGTTTCCTCTATTTTACAATGAATACTGATATATGGATCCCATCTTGAGTGGGATGATAGGAAAATGTTTTCGTGTATGTATGTATGTATGTATGTATGTATGTATGTATGCAATATATTTATTCGTAAAAAGTTACACTTTCATTTAAACCAAGCCCAGCAAAACTACTTATGCAGTTTCACTGCAGGCTTTATATAAACATAGCTTATAAATTAATAAATTAGGTTAAATTAATACAATTAATTTACGTAAATGGTTACAACGTATTTAACAAGTGTTTTTTCAATAAACTTTTAAATTAAAGTATTCAAGTATATAATTTAATGTAAATACAAAATTTTCTTACAGTACGGCTTCACATTGGACCGAACAATAAATGACGCGATTAGTCCGTATTTAGCTCAAGGAAATTCCAATTCATGTTTTCTGAAAGAAAATGTAATTACTCCACAACACCCAGCCATAGTTTTCCTTAAAATGGATTTCGAAAACTTAAGGTAAACTTCAATGTAAAAAAATGTGTGCGTGTACTAGTGTACACACGTAAGAAGTGAAACATTAATGCTATCCCTACTCCGTTGGAGAAAGTGAAAGTACTCTTCGTCTGAACCAACCGTGGTAGGGGCAAGAAAAAGATGGCGCGTAACGGAAAAATGTGACGCGTAACCGAAAAACGTGACGGTAAATTTTTTTCCAATGCCGATAAGGAAGTTTCACTTCAATAAAATGGACGCAAAAAAATGTATTTAACGATCCTTCAAAGACAAACAACTTCATGGACGATAAGTGGTTACTGTTTCTCATCGACATCCGCATCTCTAGTCGTTATCTAAACATAATATTACACATTTGAATTATAGTATTATGTATTATATATAAAGACAGTCTTTTTTCACATTTTGTCAATTGTCTTTCTAAGGTAGGTATCCAAGTAAAATAATACTTGTAGATTTTGTTTGTGTTAAGTACGGACACTTTTTAACATATATTCATTTTCGTGATAAAGATATTATAATAATATCATACATTTATAAGGTAATTCAAATAATAATATTTATTTTGTTTTTAAGGTTAAACGTTACATGCCGAGCGGCAAGCCAGCATATATATAGAAACAAAAGCGTCATTCCAAGAGGTATGCCTTCGATAAATCCAATCACAAATTCAATGCTAATATCAATCATATTTTAATAGAGTGAATACTCAGGCGTGTTCACAGTCTGTAGCTCTGAACTTTTTAATACATTAGTTAGGTATGTAACAGTATATTTTAACGTGATTTTCACTTACTTTAAGCGTCGAATTGAATTGAAGAAGTTTCAATTTTATTAAGGACTAATAACAATATAATAATTTATTGAAATTGTCCAATTATCCTGATTAGAATATTTAAAATTAACGACGGAACGGATGGCTTAAAGGATAGGGTCTTGGGCCACGTACTAAGGATTACTTATTTATTTGTGTTTTAATCTTTCTTGGTATGAATAAATAATATGCCAAAAAAAAAGCACGGAATTGTGTAATAATGTTTGACTGCCTAATGCTGAATCTTATATTATTATGGTGCACAGTGTAATAGAAAATACCTGCGCCCGATCATATGTGTTATAAAAAAAACTATTTTTTCAAATAAATATCTTTAGAGTAATGACAAGTAAATGATTTAAAAAAAATGTGTGCGTGTACTAGTGTACACACGTAAGAAGTGAAACTTCTTTATGGCCTTATTTTTCGAAAAATGATCTACATGCAACTTTCTAGAAATTGGTTAAATAAAGTTAAATTAGATAAAGTTTAAACAAAAGGATTTTATTATCATAGACATGAATACAAAAAAGTTAAATTAGATAAAGTTTAAACAAAAGGATTTTATTATCATAGACATGAATACAAAACAGATGGCGCGTAACGGAAAAATGTGACGCGTAACCGAAAAATGTGACGGTAAATTTTTTTCCAACGCCGATAAAGAAGTTTCACTTCAATTAAGCTTTATATTGTTTCAAAGGTGCCCCAGTTTTAAATGATATGTTACTTTAACATAATATTAATAAGTAAATATTACCAGATATGATATAGCAATTTTAATAATTAAGCTTGCCAAGTTCTTCGTCGAAATTTAATAAAAATAAATATACATAACTTATTGTACTAGACACCTTTCATTAGTTACATAAAAAAAAACAATCGATAGGCTTGGTTCTGTCACCGTAGACGCGACAGTAGCTCGGACCCGAGTTTCTAATCGAATTAATGAACAAACAGACAAAACTGTTAAAATATGTCCTGAGACACTTCTCAGAGTTCTATGAATAGATACATGATTGTTTGAACAATTACATACAGTGTTGCCTTATTTTTTTTTTCAGTTTTCCCTAATGATGCAGAAGAAAAATGTTCATATGATTTGCTACCTATTCAAAGGGAAACCAGAAATCAAATAGACTACTATAATACAAGTGTGAGCATGTAACAGTATTATATTATCAATCTAAATCCACTGTCAGTTTGGTACTTCTTTTGCCTTACATGCAACTAGTGCTCTGTCTGAATTCACCTTTAAAATATATTTAATTCAATTATTGGCGTAAGTTACAAAACACTCATTAATTTTTTTTTTATTGCTTAGATGGGTAGATGATTTTCTAGCCCGCTTGGTGTTAATTGGTTACTGGAGTTCACAGGCTTCAACTAACGTAACTGCCCAAACTTTAAGACATGCACAAAAATACGTTTTCAATAGACAGAATCGGGCTGCCTAATCAAGAACAAATTTTTATTTAAAGTATGTAGGTATGTAAATTGTTAATCCGTTACATTTTTTTGTTACAGTTTGCTCTGTACATAACCTCTAAGAAGGAAGAAGGTCTGTACAACTTGTACTTCAATAACTGTCCCTATAAAGGCGAAGGGAACCCGACACCTGTTAATGCAATAGTGAGTAATGATCTAAAATTTTTCTCAAGGAAATTTTCTAAAAATGAGGACTAAATGTAGTTTGTATGTATAGGAACATAATAAAAATACAAATAACAAAGTACATTTTAAAGTTATATAATATACTCATTTTATATTATATAGCGGCCCGCTCCGGCTCCGCTCGGGTCTTTAACAAAAATTTCAACGACGTTGTTTTATTTTTTTAAATAAAAGACCACCTATTGCGGCATAAATATAATAGTTGGAAATATGCTGTCGTGACACTTTTTGTAAATAATTATGTGTTCTACAAAATCGTAGTACATTATTTTATTCTATCATCAATAGTTTTCGCAGAGCACGTGATGTAAATAATATTTTAGGTACCTAACTTTTTTACACCTTGAGTTACATTATTGGAGTTTTAGTAAAATACCTAATTTAAAAAAAAACGATTATAGCCTATGTCACTCGGGAATAGTGTAGCTTCCAAACAGTGAAAGAATTTTTCAAATCGGTTCAGTAGTTTCGGAGCCTATTCAATACAAAACAAACAAACCTTTCCTCTTAAAATTTATTAGTATAGATTCATATTTATTCATTTCATTTATTGCAATGATACAGTTCAATAAATTTAGTACTGCATCGAAGAGTGCTATCGAGGATTGATTCTTAGAACTCACCTAAACAAGTAAATAATTTGCAGATTGAAATCTTCGAGAGCAACGAAGGAAACTACCTGTCCGCTGGTGAGATCCCGCTGCCTCTATTATATGCAGTGACGTCATCGATATTCTTGTTCTGCGCTATATTGTGGACGTACATTCTGAAGACGAGCAGACAGACCGTGTTCCGCATACACATAATAATGTGCATCCTGGTGTATCTGAAGGCAGCCTCGCTTGCCTTCCACGGGATAAACTATCACTTCATACAGATAAGGGGCGAGCACGTGACGGCCTGGGCGATATTGTATTATATCACCCATCTGTAAGTAAACGCAACGTTTATTTCATAATTACAATCAATTAAGTGTACTAGTACTAATTACGCAAATTATAATTTTGCGGGTTTCATTTTTATTACACGATGCTATTCTTTAACCGTGGAAGTCAATCGTGAACATTAAAGGTTCTTTTGATTGATTCATGTGAGTTTCAGTAAAATGTGATGTCTGAATCACCTTACGTCGACAACATGCGTAATGGAATTCGTACAGATTAGGTTGCATTATTACACAATAAAAAAATTAAAACACAAATTTTCATAGACAACATTTTGTATTATAGTTTTTTTTTTACTTGCAGGCTTAAAGGGGCAGTTCTGTTCGTGACTATAGTTCTTGTCGGCACCGGATGGAATTTCATCAAGCATATACTGTCCGATCGCGATAAGAAACTGTTCATGATTGTTATACCATTGCAGGCAGGTTAAAATTAAATTTGACTAGATTGTATTTTAAAACGCTTTTACTAGAGTCAGACGTATGTATGTTTGTAACGGAATCTTTGAACATGCATTTTGACCCCCGTCAAAACGTCAGATTAACTCGAAATTTGGTATACTTATTAAGGACCGATGACAATACAATATTTAAAAAAATATTGAAAAAATTTAAATCAACTAAAAAAGGAAAAATAAATAAATCGTTTAAAAAAACTAACGAAAAACGCTTTTATAGAAATTTCAACTAAAAAATAGAAAAAAAATTAAGAAAAAAAAATTTATTGTAAAAAAAAGCGTGGGGTGCATGGTATTAGTAGTTATACATATTTTATGAACAGGTATGAGTAGAAGGGTTATTTTGATAATATCCTGAAATGCACCCCACGCTTTTTTACAATAAAATCATTTTTTCTTACACCATTTTTAATTCAAATTTATTAAGATTTATTTTCTATTTTTTAGTTGGATTTTCTATAAAAGCGTGTTTTTTTAGTTTTCTTAAACTATTATTTTTAAGACAAGAACCTACATATTTCGCCACCGACTACTACCATATAGGATGCTTATGTTCTTATACTACCATCATTCTAGATATTTATAAATCCGGTAAAGCAGTTCAGTGCCAATCCAATTGAGACTTCGATATTTCAAGGGTAATGTTTACTGCATGCGCCATGAGCACGTACCGTACATATACGCTAATAATAGAAGTATTATAACACAAGATGTATTTTAAAACAATTAATCTGGCCAATATATCGGCTGTTAGTAAAAAATAGCTGTCGATGTTTCCTATTTTATGTGGTATCAACCTTATTTTAATTATATTATTTAAAATTATTGCATATATATTTTCGAGGTAAATAGTTAAAAACAACGATTTTGAACAATTTTGTGAGTAAAATATATGGGAGTACAGTTATTATTGCGCTCTTCTGTCTAGTTAAGTTATGAAATAAATTTTATTTTCGATTGAGAGTCCGTACCGTGTATATTAACAAGAAAAAAAAATGAAAATCCAAAAGCGCTGAAATACGTATAGATAGAATTGCCGAAAATGAAACAAATGTAAGGAAGAGCCAAAGAAAGTATGTCGACGAAATACTATATACGAGGTTCGACAGATATATTTTTCAACGGAGGCATGCAGAGACGGTTTTTAAGTTCTCCATCAATAACATTCACTTGACTATTGATAAAGAAAAGATCTTGCTACTGCATATCGCACTAAATAATGATATTTATTTTGTTGATTCAGGTGCTAGCTAATGTTGCAGAGATAATATTAGCGGAAAGCGAGGAAGGCGCAGTCGAACACAACGCCTGGCGCGATATCTTTATAGTTGTCGAGCTAGTTTGTTGCGTCGCTATTGTTTTCCCTGTTGTCTGGTGAGTTCATCTTTATACATATATAATTCTACTGTACGTGTGTATGTCACTGTACTCCTCCTAAAAAGATGGACCAATTTGAATTATATTTTTTATATGCGTTTGCTTGGCGCCGTGGATGTCTTAGGTTCACAAATCAGCCCAGCAGATGGCACTGCAGTTAGTGTCTAGGTTATTTATATATACTGCTACTACCGGATCGACTTGAATGAATTTGTGTGTATGTATTCATTTCATTCATTTCATTCATTTTGTGTGTGCAGCGTCTGTCGGTTCCGCTAGTTCAAATATTAGCGGTA
Organism: Bombyx mori; assembly: GCF_030269925.1. Taxonomy (NCBI): domain Eukaryota; kingdom Metazoa; phylum Arthropoda; class Insecta; order Lepidoptera; family Bombycidae; genus Bombyx; species Bombyx mori. The sequence goes on along the minus strand of NC_085107.1, from coordinate 4,836,213 downwards.
GGCAGCGGCTTAGCTCTGCCCCTGGCATTGCTGAAGTCCATGGGCGACGGTAACCACTCACCATCAGGTGGGCCGTATGCTCGTCTGCCTACAAGGGCAATAAAAAAAACATAGAATTATAATAAATAACTAGCTTATCCCCCGATTTTGCGTCCGTTTGGATTGCTCCCCGTAAGTTTGGCCGACGTTGGCCACGCAAACGAATGAAAACAATTTGATACGTTATACTTCTTTAGGCGCGTTATGAAAAATTGATGAGAGTGAAATTTTACGATGCGTGCGCACCGTGACACGAAATTAACAGAATGAAGTTGCCCACTAAATCGCTCATTACAATACGACCGACGTAACTTGGCGAGTCTAAATATAGCCGCAGGTAAACTTTCGCGCATGTACACTCGTAAAAAAAAGTGTTATTAGCATTCATTTTTTAGTAATATAAATGACAAAATTATTATTTAATATAGTTCATACTAAATATTATTAAATTATTAACGTTAAATATTTATTATTAATTATTTAATATTAAAAAAAAGAAATAAATTTAATAAAAATAAAGTATAACTTCTTACGCGCGTACATAAGTACACGCACCCTTTATTATTTGTTGTCACAATATTTGGCCTTTAAAGTCTGCTATATACTATAAGGAGTAGGATTATTTAAGATTTGTTTTTCGTGAGGGGCTCTGCTCCGTTTGTCTACGGGAACACGGAGCTATTTTTGGATTAACCAGATACTGTTGATTGTAGTATGATCATTTATAATTTACTCGTCACGTTTTGTTTTAGGTCGATACGACATTTACAAGACGCATCGACGACTGACGGCAAAGCGGCCATCAATCTTCGCAAACTGAAACTATTCCAGCATTTCTACGTGATGGTCGCCTGTTACATATACTTTACGAGGATTGTGGTCTTCATATTGAAGGTACTTGCTAACTAAATGTGATATCGGACCCAAGCGAACGGGGCAAGGCCAAGCCGCGGTCGCCCAGAATATGTCTACGAATCACCCAGATCCACTCTCGGTGCTTTTAAGATCTTCAAGCACCAATCAAGGTGCAAGCACAAAAAATACCACTGTCAAAACATAAGAGCAAAAGTATGGTTAAAATAAATTTATGTCTGGAGGTGCGAAATGATTGTCGAATCTCGATCGGTAGGAGAACAGTGATAGTAATAATAAAAAAAGATGTGTGGTGTCGTGGGACACCGGAACGAAGTTCTTTATTATAAAAATATTAATTTTAAGTTCTATTCGAGGTATAAAGAAAATAATTATTCGGGTATACATTTTTTATTATTATATTTTTATTGATAAAAATACAATATAAACTACTTTACAAAGTTATCAACTTTATTTTATTCACAATGATTTATAAAAAATATATAATAATAATAATAATATACATTTTTTTTTTCCTACCTATGCTGATAGCCTTGAGAGGCTATGTCAGCGTAACCCTAACTTTAGTAGGTGAGCTCACGGGGCTCAAACCTGACGATGTTGCTAACACGAACCCTAGCAAGAGCCGTGCTTCGCAGAATCTACCACCGGATCGGAAACGCGACCCACTGAGAAGATCCGGCGAGAAACTCAGTGGGCTATAATATACAAAGAAACAGCTATTTATATGAATAATAATAATAACCTTATCACGTAGACTATACATTAGACAATCTATAGCCATCATACTAAGACTATACATAAATAATAAAAATCTTACGTTACGGACGTTTTTTCCCGGTTAGGGTACCCCTCCGCATCGTCCCATAAGGAACTTCGTTCCAAAAATCTGTCATAGTAAAATACAAACGTTTTTATCAACAGAAAACAGTGCGGTTCCAATACTCGTGGATGGACGAGATGTTCCGCGAGCTGGCCACACTCGTGTTCTTCCTGATGACAGGCTACAAGTTCAGGCCGGCGGCCGCTAACCCGTACTTCACGCCGACCCACTTCGATGACGTCAAACCCGAAGTGTACGTTTCCAATTGTCAAATAATAAAAAACGGTGCACGTGAATGAAGTGAAACTTCTTTTTCGATGTTCATTTTTCATCGTTAAATCAGATTGCTCTTGTAATAGGGAATGCTGTGTATAAGAGATGCGACATTTTCATCATTTATATTATATATTTTTTAAATTATAGATAGAAAAAAATTTTTTTTTTTTAAGTACGTCATTAAAATATTGGACGCTACTCGTTAACGCTCGCGCTGGCCCGTAACAGGTATACTACGCGCATACGTTCTAGTGCCACGCATTCATTCTCGCTCTGTATCTTTCTAATATGGCAGCGTTAAACGTTTAACGCTACCTTGTTGGAAGTCGCATTAGAAGTTTCACTTCAATAATATTAATATGTATGTTGCTTTAAAACAAACAGACGCGCTGACGGTCTTGAGATAATGCCTCGTTTAAAAAAGCATTTACATTTTGCAAATTAAAATACATGTAACCCTCCCATAACACGGTAGATGCGTTCCTATAAAGTCTCGTGTTGTGGGAAACCGTGTTATATGAGATTAGAAGCCAGTACAAAAAGGAAAATATTTATTCTGAATGCAACATCTCAACTGTGATTGGATATATGTTTTTACCAATTATACATAATAAGCAGTAAAATTTCATTTATTCCCTTAAATTGCGTGTTCTTAGTGCACAATGTAATTTTCTAAATAATTTTAAACAAAAATCTCGCTATCTTGTTGTAAAAATACCATGTTAAAAGAAGGTTTTGGGGACTTTTTCTTTTCGTGTTAGAATGGAAACGTGTTCTATAATACCGTGTTATAAGGTGGGTTAACTGCATTCAAGACATCAAAATTGCATTTGAGAGCACAAGTTAATCAAATTATAAGATACCAATTAGAGGTGGCGGTCTGACTTTATTGTTTTCTCTTTAACATTGTGTCATCTTAATAATTCTTACCATGATTGTAAGTACGTAGATTCCCAATAGAGTTCCCATACCCAGTTAAGGTCATAAATATCAAAACAATTCGAAATTAGAACCGTGCCGCATTTTCTTTAAGCTTGGTTTACATAATCTCACATTGGGACCGGCTTACATTATCTTAGAATCCTTACTATATCTAAGTCACTGAAAACATTATAAGTAATGTATGAACGTTTTATTATTATTTTATTTCATGTATACGACTGTGTAAACTAAATAAGGAGATAATTAACAATAAATTTCATGGTAATGATGTGATGAGCCAAAAATAATTATAGTTTGTTAGTGAATATATTACTTATTTTGCGTATTCTTCTGATGGTTGAGATAATGTAAACTGATCATACAATAATCTAAATAATAAATAAATAGCTATACAATAGTGTAATCAAGAAAAAAATTAAATATATATTTTGTTTTATTTAGATTATCGGATATCGGTATACTGGAAGGCGTGACACGAATACCGAATCGGGGCGAGAGAAGACGGGAAGACCTCCAGCCTTTAATGCAGGACGCTGACTACAACTCTGATTAAGCCTAGTTCATAAGTAGACACTTTATTATTATTATTAATTTAACACTAATCATACCAACACTTACTGGTTGGTACCTTTTGTACCATAGCGGTTAGATAACGTTACACGACAAATATTACTCAAAATAAACAAAACAAAACAAAAAAATTGTATAATAACTGTAGATTAATCGGTAAGTAGCGTGGGTAGGCCTCCCACAAGGTGGGCCGACGACCTATTAAGGTTCGCGGGGATCCGCTGGATGCAGGCAGCGCAGGACCGGTCTTTGTGGCGAGGCTTGGGGGAGGCCTATGTCCAGCAGTGGACGTCCATGGGCTGATAGATAGATAGATAGATAGATAATCGGTAAGAAAAAGTCATGAAGTCAGTACAAAAGCAATAAGATCATACGTGCATTTTCAATCCAAAATTTCAAAATGGGTCATTTGACCCGTTATGGTATGTTTAGTGTTAAATTTCAAACCGATACATTGGTCGGATGATGGCCAAATTCAATACTGCTTCCATGGTGCGGCGTAATTCTTATGAGCGCGGCTTGTCAGTGTTCATATAAGATTTGAATCTTACTCGATACTTAATGTTATAATATCTGGTGGGTAATATTTTTATTTGTTAATTTTTGCAACATAACTAAATTGTGTATTATTCACGGAGAGAGCGGGCAGTTCGTTAGGCGTATGACGTTGAAATCAATAACAAAAGTATTTTAAATACACCTAGTTCAATAGGAATTATATAGTCAAATTCAAATATTTCATCGAGGGCCAGCTTGACTCATCTTTTGTTTCTAAGTAATAGCTGAGTTATACATTAAAAAAAAAACAAGACATTTCCGGCGCTTAGATTCGAAATTCAGAGTCTATTAGGAAAATATTATTTTTCAATTCAATTAAATATGATTGAATCAATTAATAACACTATTATTATATTAAGTTTAAGAACACTTTGGGGAATTTACATTGTAGTTTGCTATGTACAGTTTACCTAAATTAAATCTTCACATCTGATTTATGTTAATTGTATTCAGTATTATACTTTCAGTATATAAAAATAGTAGCTCAGTTTTTTTTTTATGTTGTAGTGCTTGCTATTCAAGGGCAAGAAGAATTAATTTTCTTCGCGATACGTAATAGGGTCGCAAGTAACAATTTTTGCTACGAATTATAATTAAAATATCTAAAACAATGTTGTTGTTCTCCAAAAGTTGTAGTGTAGTTTCAAAATAATGAGGAAAACGAATTATAATGAAAAAGCTTACAAAAAAAACAACGAAGCTTTTACTACTTTAAATCTTATAGGGCGGTAACCCTATATAAATAATTCAGCCAATGTCAAAAGGCAACTGACTACGAGACAATGGTATCTAATATCGAATACGGAGTCCGCTTTTCCGAATCGAAATCGTTGAAATCACCTGTGGCGGGTAGCCATCATACAACGCAAGATAATTGACAGATGCCTGAATCTCGCTTACGACATTTTCAAGATAAAGCGCATATATACAAGTTCCGAACAACAACATTCGGACCATCGGTCTACCGAGCAATATCACCCGCTCGGTGGAAGATCTTCGCTTTGTCGTATATCTCAGCACACCCAATAAATGGAAATTAAGATTTATTTTAACGAGGACGGTAAAAATTAAATGTTATATATCGGCGAATGGAAGCTTGAACTAAGACGAATAAGACCTTTTTCTCGTAAAGAACAAGGACTTGGAAAAAACTGTCACCTACATTGTAGTGATGATCGTATAATAAAATCAGTTCCAAAATACATTCAAAAGACAGACTTTGAATTGAAACGAAAGCTAATAGCGCCCTTTAGAAGGAAAACTTTAAGATAAAGTCGACGGAAATAGGGACTTATAAAAAGAGGTACAATTCAAAAGTATGATTCGACATTATTGTATAATTAAACAGACTTTTTTCTTAAGTAAATGTGCTCAAAAGCGCTTTTAGTTAAAGATTCGGGGAAGCCAAATTAGTCCAGTTTTCTTGACAGCATAAACTCGATTCACGATAGGTGTTTGTGGTAACAGTAACTCTGTTTTGAGATAGTTTTTTGTTCGTTGATAAAATTTTAAATGTTGAGCTGATACTGCGACCCACGCCGAGTAAATAACGTTTAGTAAAAATATCATTAGCTTTAGAAGAACAAAGCCAGATACAGGGTGTTCCATAAATTAATCATAAGATGGCAACAGATTGCTCGAACACTGTCTTCTTATTTATTTTTTGGCTCCAGCACGGTTTGTGCATTAGCCATCGTCAAGTAATAAGATTTTTATAATTCGCCGTTTTAATTATTTCCAGTAGGTATATGAATAATAAAAAACGAAGGAAACTTAATCAATTGGCATGAAATTAAATGAAATGAGATGAGATGATATATGGATGAAGTATAATCTCAGTAAAATGACGGTCGTTTACTGAGACTTTTTCAGTGGATTTTTTGAAGGAACCCGAGAAGTTACCACCTGGTGTTAAGTAGTTACTGGAGCCCATAGAAATCTACAACGTAAATGTGCCACCCATTTTGAGATATAAGTTCTAAGGTATCAGTAGGTATAGTTACAACGGCTGCCCCACCCTTCAAACCGAAACGTATTACTGCTTCACGGCAGAAATACGCAGGGCGTTGGTACCTACCCGTGCGGTGTCACCCTTTAGGCCACCCACGACTTTTTAATTTTACTGTATAAGATTTAACGAGATATTTCTCGAAACCGAAACGATAGCTTGTATTACCTTGGAGCTCGATTGAAAAACGTCGTTACTTAACTAAAAAATAACGAAATCTGAAATGTTGTTTTTATTAAAGTAACGTTTTTCATGCCTACTAAATGATGACGTCATCTGTCTTTCTATCTCGCTCTCTCGAGAACGTAGCATTTTTTGATTATTATTAATTCGTTGATTGCGTGGAATGCAAAATGCATTAATGAAATATGTATATTATTTATTATACACACGGATTTTTAGTTCTAGCCTGCTAGAAATCGCTACAACAAACGCCAATGGTCATAGTTTACGGGAATGATTTCAATACAGCTTGTATATTAATGGGCTTTTTGTTAATAAGTGCCACAACAAGACATCTCTTTTCGAATCAAGTCGAATTTCTCATTATTGCCAGCTTTTTCAAGAAGTTATTATAAATTAGGCAGTAAAGTTGGTCAGTCCCTTAATTAATGTTGTCAACAACTTCAGGGAACAATTTCGGGTTTACTAAGTTATTTCACGTCGTAGTCCGAAAATCTGTTATGACAACGACCAATTCAATACGCAAATTTCATAACAAAAATACTTATTCAGCTATTTTAATGGGGTTAACTTAATTGAAATTCAATTAAAACAAATAATTTAATTGCAAAGTTAAATGTCGCTTAAACCAAATAGCTTTCTCAACACTCGAATTCAAGTTTTTTTTTTTTGTAAATTAAAGTAAACTTTAGTCACGTTTTCTTCTTATAGTCGGTTAGTAATTGACAATGAATAATAAGTACGAAAACAAATAATAAATCAGCTAAACCGACAACGTTTATTGAAACGTTTCAGAAACAATACAGCGTTTCGTTTTACACAATGTGCTAATTGTCCATAGCCCACGTAAAACGAGTGCTTTCGTGTATGCTCGAATATTAAATATATACACAGTTCAGTTGCGATTGAAGTCGGTTCACAACCACCTCAGACTGTTCGAACACGTCATTTCGGATCCTCCCGATCCACTAACGGTGCTTTTAGGTACTTCAAGCACCGGTCATCGTTCTCGTCGAACCCGTCGCTTGCGACGAAGGGCTCGAGTAAATTAACCCTCAGACACAGTCCACAGTGTTGATCCGATGGTAGATTCTGCGAAGCACGGCTCTTGCTAGGGTTCGTGTTAGCAACGTCGTCAGGTTTGAGCCCTGTGAGCTCATCTGCTAGCGGGGGAATCTAGAATAACCCTTCGAAGTTACTAGAATAGTTAGGAAAAAACAATTTCGAACGCTGTATACTAATCTCCTCATATTGTTCATTCAAATTATCCTAATAGTATTGAAATTGATAAAAAAATCGTTTATAATCCTACCAACCAACAAAATGAAACTTTAATTATTTTCAGTCTATCGTCGTATTTATGTTCACGAATCAATAATAACGAAGACAATTAATTTTCTTTTTGTTTGTTTTTGAGAGTAATCCGCAAGGTTTCTTATAAAGACGAACGAGGCTTTGAGATTGCCCGAGTTTACTTAATGAACGATTTAGAAAAGTACTTGATGTGACGTTGTCGTGTTATATATGAAATGTGATCTTGAGAATGTAATATAAAATAAATAAATAATAATACACTCCTTTTCCTTCCTTCCTTACTCTAAGCTATTTCTTTACTTAGATGTTACGTACGTAGGTAGTTTAAATTAAGTACCATAAAATATTTTTGATTACTTATTGAGAATTTATATGTCAGTGCTTTGCACTCGATACGTAGACGGCAGGATGGCAGTTCGTTACATTAAATTAATTACGGCTAGATTTTTGTAATTAGATTTGTGTATTTAGTCTTGTTTTCCCTTTCATAATAGTAATAAGATTTAAATAAATAGTAATACTGTTTTCATAGGTTATAATCTCCAAACGTTTTTTTTTAATATATTGTCACTTAACTTTTCGAATCAAGTAGATCAAAATTCGCGAAATAGTATTAAACAGATTTATTACTAGTTAATAGAAATATATTTTGTTACATAAATATCGAAAATTAGCGTATTAATAATAAAACGTTTAAAAAATATAAGATTTTGTATCAAAATGGAGAAACAAACGTATGGCGTTTTGTTAATTGAGTAACCCTGAAGGCGATTTGAATACCAATAAAGATGCAGTTTAAAAAAAAAAGTTTCCAAATCGAAAAAGGTTACTCAATTTCCAAAGGTTATACGAAAATAGTTTGAATTTCTTTTTCTTTTTTTAAATAATAAAACCGCATTCTTGTGTTTTAATTGTTTATTGTTATTCAGGTTGTGATTTGTACATTTGGGAATCGCGGTATTAAAAATCTGTGTTTACTGAAAGCGTGCTGCACTCGATACGGTGACCTCGGTTCATCGGTTACGTCATTCAGCATGTAAAGCGAAACTTCAATGTGAACGTTTTAATTCGCGTGCGTAGTGAGCGACCTCTGTGAACGCATTGTAAGCCAAGGATTTAAAACAAATCGTCAGACGCGGGGGATGCTAAGCGATGCGATCAATCCATATTTGAAATTGTACTTTTTTTTATTTTGAAGTAATTTTACGCATCGGTTTTTGAGTTTAGTTCAATCCGTAAAATTATTTCTTGTAAATTTATTTTTTTATTGGTATCGTGTCATCGTTCGAAACGAAAGATTCAAGACGAATCATATGATTACGTAACTCAAAGCAATATTTAAACAGGAATAATACGTGTTTACAACGATAATAGATATTTATATTAACAAATAATAGATTAAATATTTAAAATAAAATTAATATTTACTATTATATTCACTAGGCACGTCCTCGCAACACCATAATTTTTTTAGAAACCTATTACTACTAATAATGATGTACCTACCGCTAGAAAGTGAGAATACCAAATGTTTACGTATATTTATAGCGTTTTAATAAAATCTATTCCAATTGAAGTTGTTTTCATTACTTTTTATTTTATTTGTATTGCTAAGATTGGATTAGCTCACGGCTTATCTGGTGCTGATTGGGTACCGGAGCTCATAGACATGGACAACGTAAATGCCGTCACATATCTTAAGACATGAGTTCTAAGTCTTAGTTCTATAGTACAACGGCCGATCTACCTTTAAAGCCTTATTGCTTCATGGCAGAAATAGGAAGTGTGTACCTACCGCCCTACCCGGCCGTCTCACAAGACGCCCTACCGCTAGTAATTAGGCAAAATTATTTATCATGGAATTCATTCGTGATTATATGCAGTGCGTATTTCATTAGAAAATTTGGTACTTGTCTATGGGAGTGACGCACTTTATCTATAAAGCTATATCTTGGAAAACTAGGAATGAAATACGGGTATTACAAATTGAGTTGCGCACATCGATAGCCGATATAATAGACATACATTGTACCGAAATGTTGGCTGTTTATTAGAGGCGGAAATCTAAGTGGAAGAAATGATTGTTCTGCCCTTCGAACTAGCACGCGCATTACTCAGTGGTAGAAATAGGTTGGATGGTCCATTGGATATGGAATTCCACACAAAGTTAGCACAACACTGTTTATTCACGGAACGATTATCGAACGAGCACTATGCGAAGGACTAGAAATCAACGGTACTACAAAATGTAAATTTAGAGGCATCTATCCAATAAGCATGAATTTTAGTAGTCTCGTAGTTTCGCGTCAATTTAGTTTTCTTCATAAATACATTGCGTTACTAAAGACCAGTGATGATTAGCCCACTGAGTTTCTCGCCGGATCTTCTCAGTGGGTCGCGTTTCCGATCCGGTGGTAGATTCTGCGAAGCACCGCTCTTGTTAGGGTCAGTGTTAGCATCACTCCGGCTTGAGCCCCGTTAGCTCACCTACTAGTTATGGTTACGCTGAAATAGCCTCTCAAAGTTATCAGCTTAGGTAGAAAAAAAAAAGAAAAAAAAAAAAGGTAAAGGCAGCAAAAGTAATCATTGAATCCCATTATATCTACATGCATATCACTGGTTCCTCGGAAGATCAATGCAATTGTATTTATTGGAACAGCCCCGAATGAAAAGCAATCGTAAAATCTTTAAATTTGAACATAATACGATTGTTCTTCTTACAGAATCACCGAACAATAAAAGCATTAAAACAAAAGACTAATTTAATTGTATTTGGAAGGTAAGTGATTGGCTCAACGCCAGGAAATGAAATCAAATGTAAGAATAGGGTTACTCTGATTTTTGCAAATGCAAAGTATACAATTTAAGACATAATTGAGTTGACCCCTTTAAATTTACGTTAAAGCAATCCCGGTATTTTTAGGTAGGTATATACTTACGTCTTGAAAAAGTACAGTTAAATTAATTATAAAGTCTTTCATTGTTTAGCTCACGGCTCGCCTGGTGCTAAGTGGTTACCAGATCTCATAGATCTCACAGACAATTGAATGCTGGCCACGCACATCGAAACACAACTCTTTAATTTGATTTTATAACACGAAGTTATTTCATCGTTGAAATAATTCGCGAACATTTTTTTATTTATTTCTTAGTTGGGTGGACGAGCTCACATCCCACCTGGTGTTAAGTGGTTACTGGAGCCCATAGACATCCACAACGTAAATGCGCCACCCACCTTGAGATACAAGTTTTAAGGTCTCAAGTATAGTTATAACGGCTGCCCCACCCTTCACACCGAAAGGCATTACTGCTTCAAGGGCAGAAATAGGCAGGGTGGTGGTACCCACCCGCGCGGACCCGCAAGAGGCCCTACCACCAGTAAAAATATTTTTTTTATATGTACGTATATTTCATTACAAATATTTGTAACTGTCTGCAGGATTTGAACACCATTCACCGTCACAGTCGCATCATTACATACGAGTTCGCTGGACGTTTCATCATTCCAGGCCAAGAGGACTTCAACTTAATAATTTTCTAAATTTACTTATTTTTAAAATGAATAAATTTAACTTAAACTTCTAATTTTATGCTTGTTTAATGCAACTTTGTAATTTCGTTTTAGACAAAAAAGGATTATACCTAATATTGAATACTAAGTAGGCTGTTGTTTGATCATTTTTAATTAATATTATAAAAACAGAGAATCTCGGGCCCAGATTTTACGTAGAAGGCAGTAACACGTTTAATCGATTTTTATTGAATATAGATGTTTCTTGAATAAAAACTTCATTTAAACCTAATTTTATGTAAATTATTTAATTTTTTACTACATTGTACTAAATTTTATTCACAATTAGGTCAAAGACTATACCTTCTTTAAAGGTAGCAACTATATTTTAAAATACATTATATGTGGATACCTTACACATGCTTGTGGCAGCTGGCACTAGATATTATCGATCTCACATTGCGGCGCCGGCTAACGACCACCGTGTATGTTTGTATAAATTCAATTATATCCAACAGCTATAAACCGGAATACTAAGCAGCTCTCTAGGATGTTAACGAGGAATGGTAACCGTAAAATTATATTTACATTGCCTCATGTTGCTGAAGAATATGTTAGTTGTTGTAGGATTCGGCAGAATGTTTTAGTTGTAACAGCTGGCTTCGAACAAACTATGAGCCCAAATATATTAGCGGAATTAAACAGTGCGGAGCCCAGAAACTGAACACTGCCACTACCTGTCTTGCGACAACAAACGCCGAAGTCTAAATTGTATTGTATAGCGGCTGCAAGAACGCATGACTGCTCCACGGCACAAATAGAGAGACTTTTACTTATTATTTTTTAACATAATAGTTTTATAAATATTTTGAAACGTTTAGGTACTTAATTATGCATCTTAACGGCAAGTGTGTTCAGTATGCAGTACCTGCGTACCCTGAGTCGACACTATTTCTGCCGCGAAGAAGTCAAGGTTTCTGTGTAAAGGATGGAACAGCCTCGACCTTTTATGAAGTCGTCGTGGCCTGAAGGATAAGACGTCCGGTGCATTCGTGTTGAGCGATGCACCGGTGTTCGAATCCCGCAGGCGGGTACCAATTTTTCTAATAAAATACGTACTTAACAAATGTTCACGATTGACTTCCACGGTAAAGGAATAACATCGAGTAATAAAAATCAAACCCGCAAAATTTATAATTTACGTAATTACTGGTGGTTTAGCGACGCGCAGCGCCTCGCGCGCCTTCCTCAAGGCGTAGTCTCCCGGTAGGAATTGGAAGAAGAGGAGGACTTTGGCCTTCCTCTTCTCCCTCTTCTTCCCTGGAGGCGCCGGAGTCCGACATAACCCGGTCTGTTACCTCTCGACCGGGTATCGGTAAATGGATACCCAGCGTTAAAAAAAAAAAAAAGACCGGTTGTGAGTCCGCGCGGGTAGGTAGCACCGGTCTGCCTGTTCCTGCTGTGAAGCAGTAATGCGTTTCGGTTTGAAGGGTAGGGCAGCCGTTGTAACTATACTGAGACTTTAGAACTGATATCTCAAGGTGGGATGCATGGTTCAATAGTTATAACGGAACATCCGTAAAAACCATTGTAGATTTATATATTAGTATAGATATATTACAATTGCACGAATAACTTTGCTGAAAACGAGGGACAGATATTATTCATTTTATTGACACTTCACGCGGAAGGTCGATCGGAAATACAACTGAACACATTTATAAAGGTCGTCTTTCGTTGCTAATAGCGGGTGAAGTGGTCAATGCCAGCATCCGCATTATGAGACCGACTATTATAATTAGCCGTTGAGATGAGCCACATTGTAACGCTTTTATTAAAGTGTGCTTATAACAGTTAACACACTTTTTTATTTTTAAATATAGTTTTACTGTTATGAATCTTGACATTAATTTTAACTTCAACTATTAATATGAAATTCTAAATCGTATAGGTACGTTTATCCTCACAAAACTTAATGAAATACGGGTTTGATTTATGGAACTTCAAATTTATTTAATAATTATAGTTTTAGAACAACTGTCACACTGAATGAAACATTATAGTATTCAATAATGAACTTTGAATCATAATTTTGCAACGAGGTGCTGGCGCGTCAGACGCCTCTTTGAAAATAAATCGCCTTAAATATTGGGACGAATGCCCAACATTTAATGTTTCAAATTTCGTTTCGAATTAACTAAACGTCTAAACTGATGTCCGTTGACGTCGACGAAGCGAATCGGGCAGGGTCGACGGGTGTAGCGAGTGCGGCGCGCGACATGCTCTCGATGGGCCGAGCGTGGTGAGCGGTGGGCGCCCGCGGTGGCGCGCTGGTGTTGGCCAAAAGCCACAGGCACGTGGCGTCGCGCGACGCGCTCTCCGTCGCCTCCACGTAAACATGCCTATTTGCAAGACTGATCTTGGCCAGATCTTGACCCATTAACACCGGTACCGATGTCAGAGCTGTCGCTTGATATATTTTTAGACGGGCGGGCGGGTGAGGGGGCTTTGTTTCGTGTTTACGTCGGCCGTTCCACGGGCAGCATTCGACCGACGCGCGTTACGGGACCATGATCGGGAGAAAATGTCCACGAGAGGGATAAGGCGGAAGAAGTCGTCGTTATCAGAAGTGAAAGTGGCGGTGATCGGTGCGCCCTCAGTCGGCAAAAGCGGTACGTGTAGTTAGTTCCAGTGCTCTCGTTGTGTCTGTGCGATCTTCGGTACTTATCTAGTGAGTGATTACAGATTAGTCTTATCGGAGCTATTTACAATTTTGTACGGTATCAAGAGCGACGTTGACTGTTTGCCTTTTGGAATAGATGTTCCACATCCGCGTGCTACTCAGAAAATTAGTACTTATGCCGTTAATATAAATTACAATCATGATTACAACTTTATTATTTAATTCGGAAAGGGTTAAGTATGCTCTAAATTTCGATCGTGACTCGTGGTGAATCACAGCATGGTGTTTTTAGATAATATAAAAATAATCTCGTATGCATAGTCGGTAAAGCGACAGACATTTCGGATATTAGAATAGCACCTTTATATAAATAAATTCGATGAGGTACAAGTGTTGTCTCAAGGTTTGAATATTTTCAGATCGTGAACGTTTCCCGTCAATAAAACGAACGGATTCGATAAGCAATAAAACGCGGAATTTATTATCAATCATAATAATGTTCGGATCAGAGTTGGCTAAGTTCAGTTGGCCGCGTTGCTCCCGCCAATAATCGCAGTTGATACACAATACTGCGTCGTAAACACGCAAGTAATAAATTAAAAAGCATCTGTTAATGATTAGAGTGAAAATCGAAATTTGGATATTCTATTTACCATTTTCTTATAGGTTATTGAAATGTTTATGTGATGATTTGAATACAGGAACCTTTGGATCGCTAAGGAGAATGCATTATCATTATTACGTACAGAATAAGTTTTAACGTTTTATAATTTTACTGTTTCAGAAAATTTGCTCGTTGCGTTGTGTTGAAATACTAGGAAGCTTTGCGAGCTACGCGATTGAATGCTTTATTTGTATGAAAAATGCATTTGGAATTTTCTTTTGATTGGTATTTCAATATGTATATTTGTGTAGATACACCTTACGCATAATAAAATATAAAAATAATGTATTTACGTTGACTGGCGTAGGATACGGCTTACATTTTTAAATGTAACCCATATTTTTACTAATAGCGAATATAAATATACTCTAAAAGACTTATTAATATGTGTCCTATAAAATGTGAACAGAAAGGAAACGACATTTTCTAAACTAAAATGGTATATTGAAAAGCAAATATTTTTTCAAACAGTTTTGTTTTAAATCAAAGAATTTAAATAACGAACTCTTTGGGCAGAGGTAGCAATAGATTTGTTAATATAAAAAGTTCACGGTTGATTAAATTTCAAAGAAAATAGGCATATTTTAAGGAATACATACGTGTAACGTAAACTCGGAGAAAGTTAAAAAAGGCTTTAAAATAATTAGATGTTCGTAAAACGTATAGAGAAAACTGTTAGGTAGTACCTACTTAAAGAAGAATACGGTTTGGGCCGGGATTAGGCTTTTTCAGAGCCACTGGAAGAGCTGAAATGAAGATGCTCCGGTACAGTTAAATATGAAGTGGAGGAGTATAATAAACAAAGCGGTCCTTACCGCAACGTGGAATAAATTACTAGGAAGAGAGATAAAGAGAGAGAGCCACAAAAATATTACACTATTAGAATCTTATCAGCAGATCAATCACTACATATTTGTTAATATAATGTCTCTTTGGTCATTATAGTTATACAATATCATTGGATCATATAAAGCACCGAATACATCAACAATTGGCACGAACAAGGTCATGAAACAAGTGGCATCCCTTAGATGAAGAACACTTAATGACGTCTAAACGACGTCCCAACGAATTGGTCGAGCACCCATCACAGGCGATAATCTTTTTAATTAAAAAAAAAAGACTGCTATTTGGAACTCAGAAATAGAAGAATGAATAAATTAGAATAAATTAGATGTGATTATAGGCTGATAGTGAAATAGACCGACGACTGGTGTAGGTTTTCTTCGGGTATATAATAACTATTTCGTTATCGTAGCATTGGCCAAATTAATATACTTATATAACTGGCTGCTTATAAAGATACCACAGTCACAAGAATATCCAAATATCCATCGTTCTATCATCGTGAATGGATAAGGTCATGACCCACCTGGTGTTTAATGGTCACTGGATGATGTGGTAGTGGTACCTACACGTGCCGGCTCCGAAAACGCCCTACCACCAGGAATTAATTACAAATACGAATTTTTGCGGGTTGGATTTTTATTACACGATGTTATTCCTTCACCGTGGAAATCGTGGATTCGTGAACATTAGTTAAATATGTATTTCATCAGAAAAATTGGTACCTGTCTGCGAGATTCGAATACTGGCACCGTTGCATCGCTAGATACGAATGCAGCGGGCCTCTTATCGTTGAGACCACGTGACGTTTTCAAAACTTACAGACGAGGACTGTCCGATTACCAACATCTGCACGACAGCCCAATATCAGCCAAGTCCCAACAACCAACGCATGATAATGCGATATACATCAATTACTTATAAAAGGGATCTGTTTTACTCAGCATAACACAAACGTGTTCCTACCTGCTATAACTGCAGGCTATAATATAGTGACAAGTTCATTTCTTCTCGTATTACACCGACTGTGCAGTGAATGCGTTACCTGAATGGTGTCTTATCAGACACACCTTGTTTCAGACAGTTCAGCTCATATTTCCCCGGCATTGACTCATTTACTTAACGAACACCAATCTACTTCGTTCTAGAACATTTAAGAAAATACAACTCTTAATTCAAATTAGCACGTATTAAAAAATCCTTGGAAATGTGTTATTTACATCGGCAATTAGTGCAGAAGAGAATTTACTCAACAAACCGTATAAACAGCCTTACCGTAAATAATTAACTCAAGGGACGGATTTGGAAACGTTATTAGGTATGCAATACGAAAACTAGCTAGAACATATATTTATAGTTATACTCGTACTTATGACAATATTAGACAATAAACTGGTAGATTTTAACTAACGGTTTTTAATATTTGGGTACATGATTCGAATTATTATTTAAATTTACGGATGCTCGGAGGAGTTATTTGAGGTGATCCTAACGTTTATATTTTATACACTAAGCCGCACCAAAACAGAGGAAGCCCTTTTTTTAACGCTGGGGAATCCATTTACGGATACCCAGTCGAGGGGGGTAACGGACCGGGTTACGTCGGACTCCGTCGCCTCCTGACAGGAAGAAGGGGA
Source organism: Bombyx mori (assembly GCF_030269925.1). Classification (NCBI taxonomy): domain Eukaryota; kingdom Metazoa; phylum Arthropoda; class Insecta; order Lepidoptera; family Bombycidae; genus Bombyx; species Bombyx mori. Next base: position 4,819,286 of record NC_085107.1, on the reverse strand, counting down.
GAAGAGAAGGGCCGAGGTCCTTCACCTCCCCCAATTTCTCACAGGAGACTACGCCTTGAAAAAGGCGCGCGAAGCACTTGCCCCGCAGAACCGACTATCGACTAAACCCAAACATAGAAGAAGCCCTGGATCTATCTGTAACTACCAGGAACCTTCGCGTTCATACATTGTCCTTTTAATAAATCTCTGCAGGGCTAAAATATTTGCTTTAATCGTGGTTCGAAAAAAGCTCTTCACCATTGATGGCAGGGCTGTGTCCTTGACTTTGGTTCTGACTCAATTGTTTTCAAGATTTTTGTTATAAAACCGACACTATATTTGAACCCTAACAATTAATTTTAATAATGGCAAGTCATCTAGTTTTTTCGTTCCAGGACCATTTCTATTCGGGCATGGTCAACTCTGCCAATGATAGTATAAACACATAAATAAATTGAAGTCAGTTTGTCAACATATCAATTTTCTTTTTACTAGTGGTTCCCCGGTAGTCGAAATTCGACTATAATTAATTGAAATTATAACTTTGTACACTATTATGATTCTATTGTCAAAGACTATTAATATACTTCTATAATCACAGATTTCGCCAAGTCTATATGTACTATAGACAAATATTAATAAAGATAAACGATATTTAATCTATTCTCAATTTGACCATAGACTATAAGCAATAAGAAAAGTTTTACTATGAATAAATTTGCAATATGCAATCGTGTGTGTTTTAAATACATGTTAGTGTGTGTAATGTATTTTTTATTCTTTTAATGTAAAGGGGTACAAAGTTTTTGCTTAACTTATTAATATATATAGATAATTCTTGTTATTAAAATTATATAAGTAGTAGGTACTGTCAAAAATAACAGGGTCGCTGCTTAGCATGCGATTTACAGCCCCCTGCATTGTGACTTGGGTACGCGCCAGTTTAATTTTAAACCCCCATCATTATTTCGGTCTCAATGACGTACACATCGAGAAAAAAATAATTGTATAAACGTATTATGGTCGGTATTTATAATGTGACTGAAATTGCAGGAATTAATCAGTGCATAGCGTTAAAATTATCTGAAAAAATCATCATTATTTATATAGTATATTATTCGGTATTCGCGAATCTTACGAGTCAATAATCGGAAATGTAATAACGTTTAAGTAGTTTTAACTATGTTTTTTTTTTTACAAACTCACTATACGCGTTCATAAAACTATATTACATTTTCCACTCAACGAGGTGAAAATATACTCAAGGTTGATCCCATTTCGTTTGTTTTAAATTCTAACTCACATCTGTATTTAAATAGCCAAAGACAAAACAGCTAAGCGCCCTTATATCCTCCGTTTGTCAGCCGATTTTTTTTTTGTCTAATAGCTACTGAAAGGTTAGGTATCTATTAAAATAATTTTGATGTATGTAGTTTATTTTTTTAATACCAATAACAATGAAGAAAATGTGTCGATAAATGAATTTAAGTATTGAGGTGTCAATAAATATATTAGAATTTCTGCGAATTACGATCGAACATTAAATTTAATAATTGGATGTTGAAAATATGTATGTATCATGCAATTTTGAAATAGCAAATCTGCATACGTATGTAGTATGTACGTCATAATGAGTCAATGACATTTGAATAATACCTAGTTACTTTATTGGTTGAGGATACTTTCTTATTTTGGTTAAGCTTATGAATTCAAGCCTCATTTCCATTTACGTTTATAATTTGTATTAAAATTTATGAAACACGAAACGTATGCAATGTAACATAATGTATTTTTTTATCATGTACTCAAGAGTAGTCTTTTAAACGAGTTTATTGACTTAAATATTTTTGAATTCAGTATAATAATATAATGATAATCATTTTATTATAGGGAATTCCTCAGTTTATAATAAATAACAACCGATTTGCGATTGAAAACAAATCAATATTTCATGATGATTAGTCTGGGAATGAGGTTGAGTTATATTCAAGCCTATTAATAAAACATTACATTACATAGAAACAAGCAATACTAATCGGCTTACGTAAATACATACATATGTTTGGAATATTAAATACAATAAATTGTATACAACACGTAGCTACGTTGTTTATATATATTTACGTACTAAATACGTGGATTGTGGAATTCTTAGCCATTGACCTACATATGTATACGTACCATATGTAGATTGTACGCATCGGTAACATTGTTGACTGAATTATCGGAATTGCGAAAACTGGCTATTTTTGTCCGGAAACATTCGGGGGTACCTCCAAGACTTCGATCGTTTAGTGGAGACGAATTACGAATACAAAGTTGGGTTCGGTTATCCGAAATAATCGTTCACTGTGTAATTACAGTTTTACTATGGAATTTCAGTAACATTGCCTATTATCGTTGTCATGAAGTCAGTTATTACTGGTAGTAGGACCTCTTGTGAGTCCGCACGGGTAGGTACCACCGCCCCGCCTATTTCTGCCGTGAAGCAATAATGCGTTTCGGTTTGAAGGGTGGGGCAGCCGTTGTAACTATACTGAGATCTTAGAACTTATATCTCAAGGTGTGTGGCGCATTTACGCTGTAGATGTCTATGGGCTCCAGTAACCACTTAACACCAGGTGGGCTGTGAGCTCGTCCACACATCTAAGCAATAAAAAAAAATAAAAAAAGTTATAGTAAATCATAGCGTCTCGTTGTATGTTGTATTCGAATACACGGATACTATGTATTATTAACTACATTTTAGTTATTAAATATAATGCATTCATCCACGAAATTAGTTAAAAAATACGAACAATGAAATTCGCCCATTACGATCATCACTGAAATATTCAAAATATTTTCTTGAACGTCCTAATAAAAGCCCACGCTGTTTTACACTTCCGTGTGTAATATAAAAAACATCTAAGACGGATTTTACTAAGCATTACCAGTTAATTAACCTACATAAATAAGTGATGATGTCTTTTTTTTTCTATCTTTTCATCTTCTGAACTATAACTACTATTATGTACCCATCAATTTATTTTCTGTTTATTTCAATATTGAGATATCAGATAGACGCCCAGAATAGATCATTTACAGTTAAATGTTTAATTTTCAACAGATAAATTTATTTACAATTCTTTTCGGTTTCTGAGCTGGGGTACATCAAGACGTTTTGTTTTATCTCGGAAACGTGTTGCGAAAACATACGATATTTAGAAAGAAATAAGCCATCCTTTCGCTGTTTCTAACGAGGTTATTAAGGTGAAACAAACATAAGCCTGGTGCTCTGTCGACTAAGACTGAAAGTGAAATGACAATTTCTTCCTATCATATGTCATCCATGATTATACCGAAGTTTAACTGACAATACTTTTACGCTTGTCGAAAGCGAAAAATAAATAATGTTTTCTTTAATCACGAATATGTACTTTTAGATTTAGTAAATATAAAATTTGTGAACCGGTTATTTAAAGCATAGACAGCAGAAGGATGTCTCTCAAAACCGTAGTTCACACGCGTCAGCCAACTGAAATTATGTATATTACGTGCGACGTAAGAAACCTTAGGTAATTATATTATAAAGTGTGTTTTTTTCCTTGTTATGTCTTATTACATATCGACGCTTGAAAGGCAAACGTGACTAAGCGACAATGCGTGAACTTTACAGTAGACTAATTTAAAGTTGAAATACCTGACAAAAATTCTATTTTAACGAATCTAGCTGTAGGATTGAAATTATTTTAATAGACCTAGAAATTTAATTTTTTTTGAGCATCGAATATGGTTATTGCCTATCATTTATGTATAAAGCAGTTATTGTCGCTTAGTCACGTTTGCCTTTCAAGCGTCGAATTATCATCTTCTTCATTTTCCAGAGCGATCATAAACACCCCTTTATATAAATGTAAGGAAGGCACTTAAAGACGTTAATAAGAACACTTTCAACGACAGTGGGTTTTATTACGATTTTACCTAAGTCAGAGTAATATTTTTTTAGTTGTTAGTTTAGTTTAGCCGTTGAAGTATTAAGCACCGATGTGAAAATGTATAAAACTCCAAAAAGTGCACGTACCTATCAGATATTTTTTTTACTAACTGTTCTTACTAACGACAATACGTTATGTTTTTTTGAGATAATTAAGATAACGACAAGAATTCCTTTTGTACTGTGATCACGGACCCTCCATCGCCCTCTTGCTTGGCGGCCTGAATTGCCACATCAGATTGACTCGTAGGTGTCCACAATTTCTGAATAATATGTATTAGGTATGCCAAACGCTACTTTCAAGTAATTGTTTTTTTTGTGCTATGTATATTTTAGTCATATAGTACGTATATTCCCATTCTCCCATTCTCCCATTCTCATGGATTGTTTGGAGCCTCTGGGTCTGCGGAGGGACTTCGGTTCCCTCTGTATTTTGTACCGCATGTTCCATGGGGAGTGCTCTGAGGAATTGTTCGAGATGATACCAACGTCTCGTTTTTACTATCGCACCGCCCGCCACCGGAGTAGAGTTCATCCATACTACCTGGAGCCACTGCGGTCATCCACAGTGCGTTTCCAGAGATCTTTTTTGCCACGTACCATCCGGCTATGGAATGAGCTCCCCTCCACGGTGTTTCCCGAGCGCTATGACATGTCCTTCTTCAAACGAGGCTTGTGAAGAGTATTAAGCGGTAGGCAGCGGCTTGGCTCTGCCCTTGGCATTGCTGAAGTCCATGTGCGACGGTAACCACTCACCATCAGGTGGGCCGTATGCTCGTCTGCCTACAAAGGCAATAAAAAAAATATTCAAATAAATGATTTCTCATGACTATTTCATTTCGGAATACGGTTGACTAAACTATTGTACATATACGAGTATAAGTGGACTAAAATAAAACATTTCAATACTTTTTTCTCTCTCGTGCTTGTCAATCGATTTTCTTGCTTACAATTTTAATTGTATAGATTTTACTGAAGAATCTCAGTCATAATCTTTTTTTATAAGAATAATTTTAAAAAAAATACTATATATAAATACGTATCTATATATTAATACGTGAAGCAAAAACTTTGTATCCCTTTTTACAAAAATTGCGCAGACGGAGGAGTATGAAATTTTCCACACTTACAGAGAATATAGAAAAGAAGTGCACAATGCTAATATTTTTATTAAATAATGCATAAAAGATATATGAAATCAATAAAGAAAACATTACACACACTACATACCATGTTTTGACGCATACACCCATGCATACTATTTATTGTCAAACTTTTGTTCTTGACGTCTGTTGTCAAATTGAGAATAAATTAAATATTGTTTGCCTTTGTTAATATTTTATAAAGTGTAAGTCTTGGCGAAATTTGTGATAATAGAAGTATAAAATACAATCATAATAGTGTACAAACTTACAATTCCAATTAATTATAGTCGAATTTCGACTACTGCGGGACCACTAGTTTACTATAAATATGTTTCAATCGTAGAATCGTAATTCGGCATTCGGTGAGCAATTAGGTATTTTACTCTCACTCCAAATAATTACACGTGCAAGATTAAATATAAATTTTCAATTTCTTGGCACTTGATTCGAAATATAAATACCCCACAAAATAAAACATAAATAGAAAGCCGTTAATAGGATGATCAATGAAATTTATGTCACTGACCATCGTGTTTATGTGGTGGTTTTCATACAAACTATTTCTATTCGAGACAAATTGAATAATGAACATTAATTTCGTAATTAAAGTATCTTAATATTACTAACGAAGGAAATTTAAGCTGTCCGAGTTTTTGAATGCATTCGAAGGAGTATGTAGGTAAATTGATATTGTTAAGCAAGTAAATTTTAAATTAAATAGAACATAATCCATTTGCACTAGAAAAATCAATGCGCATTTGATATCAAGTAGGTATAGTCGTTTACCGAGCAACGAAGTATTTCTCAGGAAATTCGCGATAAACAAGAAAACTTTTCGAATTGTAAAATTGTTATTTCAGTTAGCTTATTATTAATTAAGACTTGTCAATTAAACAAGCACCATATCCTGATCAAGTAGATCTAAAATTACGAAACACCTATGACTAACCCAAAAGTTAAACCTTGACTCTATATTAACTATATCCATCATTCGTTTTGTTGCGTTGGCGCCAACAACATTTAATTTAACATATTTTGAATGAATGCGTACATATTTTGTAAATTATTGTTATTTTATTCATTGCAAACGTGTTTAACTCTTGCATATTACAAATTCGCTTCGAGTAAGATGTTTGCTTATATTTCCCGTGCAATTATTAATCTCAATACGAATTTGAACTCCACTTCTGACTTCCGTTTCATTATTCCAAATTTTAATTTAAAATTAGTCACTGAGGTTTGGTTTGAAATTTAAATTTTATTTTATTTTAACATTGGTTTTTATCACGACGGAAACTAGACAAAAATTTAAAGATGGAATCTTGAATGAGTTCCGCAGTGTCACCAGCGCTGCGGCTGCAATTCAAATAATCAAAGACACGGTGCGGTCATCCCCCGATAATGATCGGACGGTATTTTTTCCAACATCAAGATTTGGGAAATTTTGAATAAAGGTCCATCGGTCTGATACGCAAATATGTAGAAATGACGAACATATTGGACGGAGATTAATTTGAACTGGCGTCAGAGTAAGAAGATATTCGTGAAGTGACATAATAATAAAAAATCTTATGTCAGACAGTGAAAAAAGAAATTCAAAAACGTGTAGTTACTGTATGATTCGGTGAATCTAATTAAGGAAAACATGTACATAAATGATGCGTGGTTACTTAACCGACACAGTACCTACTCAGCGGAAATCGAGTCACATCGTCATTTGTGATTAAAATTTTATTCCTAGGATAATCTGAAACACTCAACATGACGATTAATCATTTTAACTTATTTCTGAAATTAGATAATTTTTTGTCAGAAATAAAATACCTTTTGGCTTACAATAAAGCAACAAATAAACGAGATTATCGAAAATATAATTTAAAAGTGGACATTTGACCATCTTAAATTAATATTAGAACAAGAGCGCAAACTTTTGTACACTGACGTCATCATTTACAATTTTAATTCTGTATTAACCAATACGTTGCGGAAAAGGGATAGAGCGTCTCTTAATCCGAACCATTTCAAAGTTGTCACTTCTCAGAACTAAACAATCCGATTTCAGCCCGTTTTTGAAAGCACGTACGATATATTTTATATTCCTTACTAAGCTTTAGAGTTTAATAAACAGTACAATAATACAATAGAGTTATTATACTAACAATACAATTATTAAACAAGTTAGTAATTATTAGTATAAACATTCTATATCAATTGTAAATTTTCAATGTTTAAATTTTTTGGATACGAAATAAATGAAAATTGTTGAATCTATCATAGGTGCGTTGTTATATGTGAAGAGCTAAAATAAGTTGATAAATTTCAATATCACAGTTAATAATTTAACGGTCATAGCGGTGTTGAAACATTAATACAGAAAACGAATTGAAATGATTTATTTTAAGATATCCAGTACCCGAGTTACGCATCAGCCTTGATGAAATCTGTCATTACGGTTTTTACAATATATCACGGCCAGTAGAGTACGCTATAAATTACGCCGCAACTATTAATCTTTTACGAGATTTTACATGTTCCGTGGAAACAAAGTTTAGGGTTGACGCACAGGATTTTATTTCGAAAATATTAATTAAGCATCGAAGTGTGTCTTATACACTTTTGTTGTGCGCAATGAAGTGTAAATGAAGTAAAATTACACAGTTAGCATATTGATTTAATGATAATATGAAACAGATTGTTGGAGCTTGCGAGAAAAGTTACCAGGGCTGACCATAAGGAAGATGGGATGAAAGTGGGTAAATGGATTAATTGATAAAAATACAAACTGTCTCGATAGTATTGTTTAAAGGCGCGAACGCACTTTTGTATTTCCTTTGAAAAATTATACCTGCCTGCGGTATGAACATAAGCAAAGTTGCATTGCTTGATATGAGTATAGTGGGTAATACAGTAATGTCAACCACTTATAAACATAAACATTGTAATTCACCAAAAGTATTCATTCGTAAGTAACTACATACCTATTTATTGTCATTACACATCTCTCACTCTATCATCTCAGATGACACAAGTAACTAATCTTATACACGAAGCTACTAATGTAATAGTTGTAAATGCTCGTAAACGACACGATGTAAATAATTCATTTTATAATGTCCGTTTCATTTTATCATGGTATAGCAAAAATGAGCCGGCCTATGATTGACGATATAACAAAAATAAAAATGTGCAGAATTACGACTTCACTAAAATAATACATTTTTATTGGCATAGTGGCGATAGTGGGATAGTTATACGGCTGCGTCGGAAAGGAGGATCGAAGTGTGACGTCATAGATCGGCAGCCCCGAAGTCAATGTCAAACTTGTAACTGGCATTTGAATAATGGCTTGCCTTTACAAACGTCGTGACTTGTAAACTTCGATAGGTACATGGTGATGTAATTTCTATACTTCTATACTAATATTATAAAGAGGAAAGATTTGTTTGTTTGTTTGTTTCGAATAGGCTCCGAAACTACTGGACCGATTTGAAAAATTCTTTTTCCATTAGAAGCCGACATTGTCCCTGATGAACATAGGCTACTTTTTTAAAAAAAAATTTTTTGTTTTTTTTGGTTTCATGTGTGTTTTAATGTTTCCGAAGCGAAGCGAGGGCGGGTCGCTAGTATTTCATAAACAAACGTACTTACTGTCGAAACTTAATATAAGAGAAGCGTTCGTTTTGTATATTTAATTAATACATCTATACTCTCATATGTGATTATTTGCTCGAAGGTCGACCCACGTGAGCGCCGGTCTACCAGCTCAGAGAACTTGGAAAAGCACCTGAAGGCTACCAGTGATTAGGTAGAAAAGAAAAACGATTATTCCGTAGATCGATCGACGGTGACCCGGCTACCATATGTTTCAATGAATGCATACCCATTAACGATTTTCGTAATGAACTAATGAAAGGAAATACGATAAGCTTATATTCTTGCGTAGTGGGACACGTTATGTCTGTGTATTCTTTTAGTATAACAATAAGTTCATTACGTCAGTCGTTTTAGGTGAAAATTGAGCAACATGGGCTTATCTAGTCTTATATAATTACCGTAGTCCATAGGTATAGTATACAATACCATAGACGCGGAAAAAACAATACTGAATTTCGAAATCGTTGTTCGTACGTTTGTTTGTTCGTATTTGTATAATAAGTACAGTAAAAGCTCCTTATTCACTCTTCCTTCAGCCGCATTTTTACTATTCGCGGGTTAACAAAATGTCCATATTATATTCGCACCTAAAGATTTCTTTATTCGCGAATCTAATCGGTATATACACATTGATAAGAAGGGTTCTAATATGTAGGTACCTATCCAACCGAATAACCTTTGTAAACGTGTCGTCCTTAATCATTATGGTCAAAAACTGCAATTAAATTAATTTTCTTATACTTATTACTTATTATTATTATACTTATATATGTACTTGTATTTTATTTTGTTATCTAGGAACGTATCCTCTATTTTAGCCCATATATTATGTAAATTAACATTGCATATTTACGGTTTCTGTATTCGCGGCATATTTACAAAACATAAAATATACCCGGACATATACGGAGCATATAAAAGCTCTATAATCGCGATCTTTTGCTGTAGTCATATACACGCCTGCCGCAAAATTTATAAAATAGTGTTTAACTAGTCAATTTGAATATTTCTTTTTATTTTGTTAGAAATGACTATTTTTGTTTTATATGAATACTCATAGTAGAAGTACTTCGTATTCGATGCGCAAGGACTTTACAAGTACATATTAGTTACTAGTACCTTTGTACTTGGGTACAGACATATCAATCGATTTGAATATAGCGATCATTTTACCAATCAATCCTCAGATTTTTCGTGTAATAAATTCACGCAATAAGTTAAGATAATAATCCTTTTAAAAACAAATATAATTACACATACTAGCAATTACAAAGTTTTAACATGAACTCATACGCATAGCGGTTTCTGTAAATTTTGTACAAAATAAAACACAAGCTACTCATATTCCTAAACTTCCGGGCAAGTACTTCCTCTCCCAAGCGCAGTATAATCGGAAACAGTGCATTAGTAACTTTATATGCAAAACAAACGTGACTTACGAAGCGTCAGAGTTCGATTACTTTCAATAAATCATATGACTGAGTAGGATGTTTACGTTATTCGCATTCTCTACGATCGAATAGGTAATCTTAGTAGCTTTCGTTTCGTGATCCGTAAATAGTATTACTTCAAATGCTGAATGTGAGAGTTAGCGTTTACAGTTTTGGGAAATGAGTAAAATGTGATCTTGCGTCATCAGGATCAATTAAAACGATATTGTGGTTTTCAAACACATATGTAACTTTAAGAAGTGCATATTTCAAACTATTATCGAACAATTGTAGTAGTAGTAGCAGAGACCGACATTCGCCTACACGTATCCAAATTCAAATCGTTGATTCAATTTTCGACTTCATACGTTAAACTTCTGGAAATTTCAAAATAAACTTAACCATCGGTGTCAAATATATCAATAATCTCTACTCCTGAGAAGACCCGAAGGGGGATTCATATTCTGACAGATCTGGGTCAAGGGATCGTATACCTACCGCCCCCGCCTGATGCATCAGCTCGCTGAGTTTCTCGCCGGATCTTCTCAGCGGGTCGCGATTCCGATCCGGTAGGAGATTCATTCGCGAATCAATTGCTCTTGAGTTGTTAGGTTTCCTTCGGAAGCGCTCGGGTTGCTGTTAGCAAATCCCACCCCTCCTGGTTAAACTGGAAAGGTCAGGCCTCTGGGCCACCAGTAATCCTTCAATCACAAAAAAAAGGAAAGTGTTATAGGGTCCCTTTTGCATTGGAATAACGGCTACCTTACTATTTATATTCATGCGTTCCGATATGAATGGGAAAGAAATCTTTACTATAATACAAAGAGCAATTGATATTGACACATATCATTTTCTCATCATCATCATCATCATCGTCTCGAGAGTCATTTTATTATCTGTGGCGGCATTTTATTAAGAGATATATGTTAGCATGGATAACAATACAGTTTGGTGAATTGTTTTATATTATTAATTTTATGTCTCATCAGGTTTAAGTATATAATAATGGTGGGTTTTTATTATATGTTTGGTATCTGTGAAACTGCACAAATGTAGAAAAATGAAACAAAGCCGCTGGACACAGCGTCTTGGGTTCTCCAAAATGTGGATTGAAAAAGCTTTAGTAAATAACTATCATTTTGCTGAGACCTTATTTCATCCTATATTATTTTATTTCTTTTAATTCCATCAGAATTAATTACAATATTAAATTAATCAACTTTATCTCATTTCGCTTTGTATCATTTTTCATATTATAACAGAATTTAAGAAAATAATGTAATAAAAATATGTAACTTGGCTTAAAAGTCTCGTGCCCAGTGTGATCTTAAAAAAATACATGGCATACTAGGTGGACCATGAGCCTGTTCAGTTACCTAATAGAGGCTAGAGCGTTGAAATGATGAATGTTGAAATAATAAATTAGTATTTATTTTTTAATTTAAGCTATGTTTTGTTATAAGATACAAAATATATTCGCCAAACGTACCGATCTTGTTGTTTATTAGCAGGAAATTCAAATATCCTAAAATATTACACATACGTCTATCGATCGTAAAAATAAAATTATTCCAAGACCATACATTTCAAACTATTCATCGACTCGGACAGTTCATAAGTAAACATTAAATGTTACAGTTATATAACACATTTGTTCACTGTTTGTTAATTGATTTATTACTAACAAACATTATTATTAGAAAAATGACGTGGGAACAGCTAATGACATGATTTCAAAGTAAAGTTTACCCGGTTACCTTTTTCGGGTTTTCCGAACATTCCATCACTGTTTTAGTCTTGTTCGGAATTTTGAAAATTATATAATTTTTCATGAAGCTTTTTATTAGCTTTGAAAAGAGCGTATTATGCACTTGATCGTGAGTGGACATATACAATGTCAGGGGCACAATTAAGCCGCTACGGGTTGATACCGTAACCTGTTTTTCATACATATTCTCTCTGTAGGCTTATTATCCTATTCTTTCGCCCCGTTTTGGTCATTTCTCCTACGCAGCGGTGGGCCACGGGACTCAAGTGGGAAGACCGTAAAAATTGTTTTTCGAACCGATTTAGCTTACTGGTCGGCTGTATTTGCGTCATAACGTGTTGGTATAGGATACATTCGGAATGATTTCATTAAATTATATGAGAATTTTAATAAGAGGAAGTGTGAAAGTAGACCCAGTAATCAACAAATTAAAGAGCGAACGGTTAGCGTGATATGGACATGTGATACGTAGGGAGAGGATGCATGTGACTAGGAGATGTATGGAAATGGTAGGGCAAGGTAGAGGGGGAAGAGGTTGACCGAAGAAGACATGGATAGAGTTTTTTTCCCTACCTATGCTGATAGCCTTGAGAGGCTATTTCAGCTTCTCCTTGACGTGTAGGTGACCTCATGGGGCTCAAGCCGGGAGTGTTGCTAATACTGGGCCTAACAAGAACAATGCTTCACAGAATCTACCACCAGATCGAAAACGCGACCCACTGAGAAGATCCAGCGAGAAACGCACCCACTGAGAAGATCCAGCGAGAAACTCAGTGAGCTGTGTCGATGGGTTAATTTACTCATCGAGCCCTTCGTCGCAAGCGACGGGTTCGGCGAGGACGGTGACCGGTGAATGGAGTGTGTGAATGACGATACGAGAGAAAGAGGAGTGAGTGTTGAGATGACGGCTGATAGAAGAGAATGGAAGAGATATTAGCTGTGCCGACCCCACCTAGTGGGACAAGGTGGAGAAAAAGAAGAAGACATGGGGATTTTAATGAATAACAAAACTAAATAGTTATTTGTACTTTTTTTATAGCGCTCACGGTTCGCTTCCTCACGAAGCGGTACATCGGGGAATACGACCATCAACAAGGTATTATGTGATTTAACCTCAATTATACGACATGCTGGCGACAATAATACTGTAATATGAATACATGATTTCGCAATGTATTAAACTTACCTGTTGTTATTTTTAGACAGCAAATACAAACACGAGGCGTTGCTAGACGGAGAACCCATACTTTTCGAAATATTAGACACATGTCCAAAGGTAAGGAAATTTAAGTAATCGAGCTAATAATTTGCAGTCAATAATAATCGGTTTTAGGATAGGAGAAAAATTTAAGTAGGTGAATTTAATAAATTCGCCTTGTAGAATACATTTACTTAATTACTGTGACGACTCAGCTACCTGAAAATCTTTTTTTTATCCTACCTATGCCGGTAGCCTTATAGGGCTAAGTCAGCGTTACCGAACGAATAGGTGAGCTCACGGAGCTCTAACCTGGTGACGTTGCTAACACTAGCTCTAGCAAGAGCAGAGTAAGTATTTCGCAGAATCTACCACCGGATCGGAAACGCGACCCACTGAGAAGATCCGGAGAGAAACTCAGTGGGCTGTGTCTGTGGGTTAATTTACCGTTGCCGGACCCTTTGTCGCAAGCCGCCAAAAATAGTAACCGGTGCTTGAGGCAACTAAAAGCACCAATGGTAGATCTGGAAGATCCGAAATGACGTGTTTAGGGAGACGTGTGTTTACCATTACGAGTATAAACAATCTTGTCCATCGGTAGGAAAGTTGCTACCGTATTTCGCTTTAGTATATGCAACTTATGGGTTTACAGAGGACGATTGATTTTTCCACCTTACTGAGCCACCGACAAGGGGATTAGGATTGGCAAGGGATTTTTTTTATAAATTAATGCAGTAGCATGCTTCTCAGTATATGAATAAAGAAAACTAAATTACCTAATGTCCTATTTTCCTATTTAATTTGATGTCTTAAATTTTCACTGTATTCATTTGAACACATCATATTTCTGTATGTGTACCTAAATGAAGTTTTCTCTTTCTTAAATTTCAGAGTCTAAATGAAATACCTGGGAACGAGATAGCACAATGGGCGGACGGTCTATTCTTGGTGTATTCAATCACGGACCGGGAGTCCTTTAACTACGTCCGGAGAGCCAAACAGAGCCTTCAACCGGAGATACCTCTGACCTTGGTCGGAAATAAAGCCGATATGGTACATCTGAGGCAGGTGTGTAGTTCAATTTCCTTTCTAACGAAGAATTAACGATACAGATCGCGGTCTGTGGTGACGTATTCACGGATTGATCTGTCTCTCTCTTATGTATACTAATATATAAATCTACAGTGGTTTTTACGGATGTTCCGTTATAACTTCTGAACCATGCATCCGATTGATTTAAAATACATGTACTTAATGGATAGGCTAATATTTATATGACTGTTGGACTCCTTAATAATAATGACAATAAATAATAATGTTAATTTTAAACGCCCAGCGAAGAGGGCGAGTACGGCTAATAATTTATAATTTCAGGAACTTAAAATAAGTTCTTTTTTTTACTTGGTCAGTACGTTTTAGCATCGTTTATCCGAATTAAGCTTTGTATTGCTGTCTTTGTTATTCCGTTTAAGTAACTAACATTAATGGAATCTGAGGGTATTTTAAAAATTATAGTCTAGCGAAAACCACAGCAACCCTACAGTTTATTTACCCAGTATTAACAAATGTGAAAATTTGGAATGAACTCCCCTCCACGGTGTTTTCCGAGCGCTGTGACATGTCCTTCTTCAAACGAGGCTTGCGGAGAGTACTTAATGATAGGCAGCGGCTTGGCTCTGCTCCTGGCATTGCTGACGTCAATGAACGACGGTGACCACTTACCACCAGGCGGGCCGTATGCTCGTCTGCCTACAAAGGCAATAAAAAAATATGTGTTTTTAGGTGAGTCCAGAAGAAGGGGAGATCCTAGCTAAAGATTTCGAGTGTAGCTTCGCAGAGGTGGCTGCTGCTGAGCAAGTCAATCAAGTTGGTGAAGTGTTCCACGAGCTTTGCCGTGAAGTCCTCACGCTCCGGCGAAGGGCCAAGCACAGTTTATTGGACAGAATGCTGGGTTCAAAGTCAGCGTGCAGAGTCTATTGTAGAGGCAAAAGCGACAGCGCTTTACCCAAAGACTAGTACCGCATTTAGTTCTAGAAGGTTCTTACAGGAATGATGCTGGATAAGAGAGTTTAATGATCGTTTGATGGTTTTGTGTTTTGTTTGTTATGGCCATAAATGTGATAGTAAATGAATAATTGTGTTCACTTACGTCAAAATGTATTCGGATAACAAGTTCACGAGCGATCACACAATATGGTATAGTAATATATTGTGTGATCGCGTGAAAATCTTTAAAATTCAAAATTAATCGGTTTTTGCATTAATTTTCGCATTATTACAGAATATTTTTATCAAATACTTCAGAAAAGCACGTAATTTTATAAGTAACTGTTTTAAATTTAGATAAATAAATTGTAGATTTACAATAAATTAAACATTATTATTTAGAAAGTGTTTCTGTTGCGTTGATAATAGTACAATTTGCAGTGTGAGTATCTACGCTATTGAATTGAACTTGCGCACATGCTCTTGCACTGTGATCCCAGTGATCAAAAAATGAAAATCAAACATTACAAAATTGATAGTTCTGTATTACCTGTGATTTATCTTAAATTTTAAAAACTATTTTTTCATTTTCTTTGACAAAATTGCAAATTGTTTTTTTTAAAACTCTGGATATAGTATATAGCGGGCTTAATAGCTGGCATCAATATGATAAATAAAATATTAGGTAACGACTTCAGATGTCTTCCACCTTTTTTTGCAAGTAGCACATAATTGAGTAGTCAGATATTAAACCAGACGTAAGTTCGTAATTATCTAAATTATATAGCACTACCTGGTTTTATTAAGTTATTATAAGTGAACGCGCAATCTCATTCAAAGCGAAACAGTTTTGCGTCTCAGGATACACTTGACCTTGCGCGTATTTGTTAGTTTCTATTTGCACACAGATACAGTTACAGTTACAGACGAAAACACATTAGCAAATTGTATTTATTTTCATTTCACCGGCCATACTTGTATTCGTGGTTTTAATGTTATTTTTTTCTATCACTGGTATTTTTAGATAAGTTACTGTGAAGACAAAACGTTATTTGCAAAAACAACCGTACCTTTCGAAATTTGGGACATTGTCGTGTAAGGAGAATAAATTAGCATAATGCAATTAACGAAGACGAACCACTAATACTACTATATGTTTTTTTCTTTTTTCTGGAATGTTGGCCTTGCACCAGACAAACCACATGGTATCTATAAATTATAATGTTGCTTTTTACATTTGATAATATTATTTATTATAACATAGTTTTTTTCTTAATGCAAACAATAAAAATATTTTCCTCAAACATTCACTGACATTACAATTGGTATAAACCCCTACCCTTCTTATTCTGGCTGTACCCATGGCTCTGACTTGACATGAAGAATTTATTTCGATTTAATATGAATTACCGGTAGAAGTTAATATAGTGGTGACACAGTTTTGGTATGTATGATCGTTTCCTCTTCTTTATTTATAGTGTATTTTCAATTTATATTTCGACCAATCACTTTCTTTAATGAATTATGGACAAATTGAAATATAAAACTTTTTAATTCCACGGCATTTAAAATTAGATAATCTTTGTCAGACAGTTCGAACACAGTAATAATGCTAACCAATCATTGTTCTGTTATATTAATTTCATTTAATAAAATCATTTTTGTCTAATAAAACCGTACTGACACAGATACGTAGTAGTCAGGCCGATCCCAAATAAATTGCGATTATAGCAGGGAGAAACAAGATTATTGTGTGTTGAATTCCTATTCAAGATATATATATACATATATAGATATATAAATAACAGTTTTTAATTGTTCTAGATAGTTAAAGATTAAAATTTATTACATAAGTAACTTCTATTTTATTTTTTTAAATCTTTTTGAGTGTTTTTGGAATTAAGTACCCTCGATTTTAATTATTGAAGTTTACATCTTTACAATTCGTCACTGTGCTTGTATTTTTAAAAGTATCAATATTCAAGTAAGATCTCTAATTCGGAAGCCTTCGCTCCGTACATTGTGGTCGGATGAGTATATGTACGGAGTGTTTTTTGTACTTAATAATAAACTGTTTTAAAAGTGGAATTGGTTGTTTTATTTTTATCTTTGTCGCCTTTGTGCGCATAGGTACGAGCATATAGATCATTAGATGGTGTGTGGTTACCGTCGCTTATGGACTTCGACAATGACAGGGGCACAGCGAAAACGCTGCCCACAGTAAAATTTGTTTTCCGTTATACTTACCCGTGTTTGTTTGTTGTTTAGTAAACGGGGAGACCGACTGCGACAAAGCTTGGAGTATTACAAAATGGATAGTTTTTAAGTACGGTGTGCAGGGCCGGATTTAAACTTAATGCTGCTTCTGGGCAACGGAAAAAAGTCCCCCCAATACTGAAATTTTACTTATAGTTTATATATTTTCTTCTTCAATTTTACTAGAAACTTTATTATAATATGTTAGGTATTCCAAAAACATAAATAAATATATGTGTTTTTTTAACAATTATAAATTTGGCACTAAGGTTGACTCATAATTATACATGAAAAAAAATTTAATTTCTTTAATTCTGGTAAATAAAAATATCGATTATTATTTTAAATCTCCAAGGAAATAAATTAATTAAATCGTTTTGATTATTAATTTTACCAAAAGCGCCAAAATTATAGTTCACAAATTATGGATGAATTGAATTTCTTGAATTATAAATTATCAATTAAACAGAAAATTATTAATTATAGAATTAATTATTTACATAGAGCAATCTTGATAAGAAAAAAAATAACTTTCAAAATATTGCTGCCCTAAAAAAATTGCCGCCCTGGGCACTTACCCCGACTGCCCCTAGTGTAAATTCACCACTGACGGTGTGACGGGCTACCCTCGCTCGTGGACTCAAGCTGTTAGTTAGCGGCCAGATTTCTGTTCAAGTCTCGTTAGACAGATATGTCAATGCACTAAAAAATTTAATGTTCACCGGAAATTCACCGGTCATGAATGCAACTGTACTGCAGTTTTAGTTCAGAACTCAATATTTCAGTGTCACCATGAAATTTAGTTAAATTTAATTTCTATAGATTAATTTTATAAATAATATTAAAATAATATTAATTTATAATTTATAAATAATATAAATTTTATTGAGTCCCGACACGAGGTCGTATTATTCGCAGATGATACATCTTTATTATTTAAAATTAAACGACAATTACAAGTCTATGACGAAGTGAATGATGCGATTTCGTGTGTGGTTCATTGGTTCCGTATCAATAACCTATTATTGAATAGTAAGAAAACGAAATGTATTATATTTACTTTAAAATGTATTAAATCATCTTTAAATGTGAGACAAGTAGATAGTAATGTAATTGTTTCTGAGGAAGCATTGGAGCTTGTTGAGTCAACCGTATTTCTTGGTATAACAGTGGACTCCAAACTGCAGTGGGGACCTCATATTCATAAATTGGCGAGTAAGCTCAGCTCTGCAGCATACGCAGTAAAAAAATTTAGAATGTTAACAAATGCGGACACGGCTCGTTTAGTTTACTTTAGTTACTTCCACAGTGTCATGTCCTATGGCATTTTGCTATGGGGCAATGCGGCCGATGTAGAAATGATATTTATTCTGCAGAAAAGAGCTATACGTGCTATTTATAACATGCACTCAAGGGAATCTCTGAGGGAAAAATTTAAAGAAATTAAAGTTCTCACTATGCCATCCCAGTACATCTTTGAAAATTTGATGTATGTTCGTAAACGTATTGAGGAGTTTCCTAAAATGTCGGACATACATAATAGAAATACTAGGAACAAACACAAGCTTGTTGTGCCGATGAGTAGGTTACATAAGATACGAAATTCATTCGGGTGTTTGTCTGTGCGCCTGTACAACAAAATCCCACAAGATGTTCAGAACCTACATATACATAGGTTTAAGAAAACTATTAAAGAACATCTGTGCAATAAAGCTTACTATAAAGTCAATGATTATCTAGAAGATTGCACAAAGTGGGAATGAGTTGCTCGCTCCGGGCATTTCAATATTGTAATAATTGTTATGTTATAATTACTTACTGTAAAAATTAATATTTAAAAAAAAACTAATATTTAAAATAAAATAAAAAATCTAATATTTCAAAAAAAAAGACATGCCCGCTGAGTTTCTTGCCAATTCTTCTCAGGACGGAGGCTAATTCTTGTGAATTGGCGGTAGTTCTTTTGACGTTCAACAAGTATGTACTTTCATTTATGTTGAATAAAACTTTTTTGATTTGAAAATAAATAATAAATAAATAAATATTTACTAACAATCACGCCTCGTTAACTGGTCCCGTGGTAAGTTCGTAAAGAGCTTGTGTTACAGGTACCAGATAACGGAAATAAATGTAAGATTTTTATTATACACATACATATATTTAATATACATCCATAACCCTGGAAAAGACATTTTATATTATTCATACCAATATCTTCCCTTGGCGGGATTCGAACCCGCGACTCCTTTGTGTAGTGACCATGTGACTTACCACTACACCAGACGGCCGTTAAAATGCTCTATAAATTAAGTAAAGAGCCCATTGTATGGTAATATATCAATTATAAAAAGATATACATTTGTCTGTTCTGTTCAAATTAAACATTTTGAAGGAAGCAATATGGTAATAATG
Source organism: Bombyx mori (assembly GCF_030269925.1). Lineage (NCBI taxonomy): Eukaryota > Metazoa > Arthropoda > Insecta > Lepidoptera > Bombycidae > Bombyx > Bombyx mori. The sequence goes on along the minus strand of NC_085107.1, from coordinate 4,799,482 downwards.
AGCTGCTATTTAAAAGTGACCAACTATCACCATCAGAAACCCAGTGTCAATGACAATAGGGTATCTGCACAAAGTGGCCCTAAAATTCTAAATAAAAGCGCCACCCTTCACCGCAGGGGTGACAGCTAAAGCACCAATCACTGGTCTGCATTTTGGTTACGTCACGACACGCCGTTTGACAGCTGTCAAATGACACAGATTTAAAGATGGCACCCTGATTATGGGGATGCGGTTATTGTCTAGTAGATTATTGATGCACTCATTATTATTGCGTAGCATCTCCCTTTGCAAGGGCTATTATTGATGTTTAAGTAAATACTTGTGTATTTTGACTGACAAAAATAATAGTAGTTCCGTATATTTCTGTTGCGAATTTTACGTTTTACATTATAATCTGCTTTACGAGCTAGTACATTATCGGTAAACTATATTCAAGAATTCAAGAAATTAGATATAAATAGTGCGGGTGTATCAAAATACCATATTTAAAAAAAAAAATTATAAAAATATTGCGAATGGGGATTATTTTATTAGAATAAAAATATTTTTATGAAATTAAATAATTAATAAATGAGTAAAATAAAATTTTATTCTAATAAAATTGTATATCAATACAATGTGTAGTTAATTCATTAATCTAAAATACATTGGTACCTACCTAATACAAAATATTTGTTAAAGCCATTTGTCAATATAAGTATTACAATTTAATGACTACATAAGTTATATAAATTAATTATTGTTGGTTACTTATTGAGTGGTTAGAAAATATTTATTAAGACTTGTAAGACATATTCTAGACAGAACAAAAATAATAAGACTTAAATATCGAGATAGAAGAAGAGAGAAATGTAAAGTCACTTTATCAAGCTATGCTTTTAATGTCTATGTCATTGTTTCAAAATCAGATAAAACAAAAACTCCTTCGTAGTTCACTATCACGTTAACATCGCTTTATTGAATGGGCTTATCAATGGCTCAAATATGGGGGCTAATCAACCCCGTCGCCCCTCCCATGGCGTACAACCCCCGAACGAGATCTGCGCGTGCGTCACTTCGCAATCAACCATCCCTGCGATGTAAACACTAATGTACCACTTTGAAAAATAATTTAAAGTACCGTTTTCGAAAACATAGTTTATAGTTTTTGTGTGTGCGCGCCAAGGAACGTTTTGTGTTAAGGATATCACAGTGAGTTGTTTTCATTTTAATCTTTAACTATTTACCTCTCTTTATTGATCTAAATTTGAAATCCATTTTGATTGGTAGGATTAATGTATGTAAGTAATTACAAAATGCGAAATTAAATAGGAAATTAATCAGCTGTTGCGAATTTTGCTTTTGTGCATCGTTGAGAAAAGTCCACTTATGTAAGAAAATAAAAAATGTCTTCGGCAAAGAGCTATGTTAATGAAAGAAAATATTTTAAAATTTCACTTTAAATATTGACGAATTAAACGTTATGAACGATTTGATGAAAGGCGTGTAAATAGAAAAAATCAATAGTTAATTTTACTATTCTGATTAAACAAATATGCTTACGCATTTTAATATGAAACTTAAGTAAGGTTCTGAATGTAAAATATTTGTAGCATTCATTTCGTTGTTGTTTTTTCACATAAGCAAATCTGTTTAAAAAATATTTGCCTAATTTGTTTATTATAAATTACGTCTGTATATGAACACTTTTAGATAGACATTGCATTGTTCTAAAATATTGTTGTGTTTCTTTGAAATGCATTTAATTATTTGTTGATTTATTTTGAAGATGATTACGTCATCAGATTATCATATGTTCTATTTTGAAATATTTAAAGAAGCAACGGGTAAATATGTAACTATACGCTATTTGGATAATATAGTATTTGGCTAATAAATATATTACCGAATTTTTGCTACTACATATAAGACTATTATCAAACCAATAGATATCGCTGTTTCCTGCAGGATTTATTTACACATATAAATTTGTAACTTTCAAAATGAATCCGCAATGATTTACCTGTTAACAAAATATATTGTTATATGTCTAATTTAAGAACAAATCCTACACTATTAACTACACGGCTTATAAGCTTCATAAATTAAACGTGCTTGTTAATATTTCAATTTTAGGAAAAACAATTGTAGCGTAATCAGTGATATTTCTTCATAATGCGGTTACTCGTCTTGAAACTAAATTGACTATTATAAACTTGATGGAGCAGACGGATACAGAAGCGGACTTATAGTTCAATTCATTGCATAATATAATATTGAGTATTTGAAAGATGTTTTTAGGAAAAAAATCCTTCTAGAATATTCTTATTTAGGATTGACAAACGAGGTCACAATCCATCTGAGGCTGAACGGTTAGCGGAACCCATGGAAAACACGATATGGATGCTGCTGTCTGCTTCGAAATATCTGTCTCTGATAAGTTTGTATATTGTTCTACACTTCAAACCGTTATGCTTTAACTTTTTTCGTGATAGAAATAGGCAGGATGTTTTAAGATAGCAACTAAGGGTTTTAATATATGTAAGACGAAGAAGACCCCTATACATTTCTCTTCAATCATCCATCTAGTCTATCACACTTAATAGCTTGGAAATTACTACTATAGTGTGGCGGGTGATATTGCTAGGTAGACCGACGGTCCGAATGTTGTTGTTCGGAACTTGTATATATATTATATGCAAGCTTATCTTGAAAATGTCGTGAGCGAGATTCAGGCATTTGTCAAATATCTTGTGTTATATGATGGCAACAAACGACGTCAAAAGAAGACTAATACGTGGGGTTATTAATTATTATATTATTAATTATCTAGGAATTTACTTCCCGATTCATAAAATTATCTCTAACAAACTTCCTCGGTACGTACAGTATGCAACCACGACGTGAGTTAGACAGCACAAATATCTACCTAAAAGTAGTACCAGTAGGAATTGTTAATAGGAAGTACTAGAAGAAGAGCTAGATTGTCGCATAGTACCGTATATCACAAGAGAATATGTATCAAGTAACTCCAGAATAGTAATAGTTTTAGTGTATAATCTGATTAAAGTTGGACCTGATTGAAGCAGTAACTAGCTATTTTCGAAAGGTTGGAAAATATGCGAAAATCTATACTAATATTATAAAGAGGAAATATTTGTTTGTTTGTTTGTTTCGAATAGGCTCCGAAACTACTGGACCGATTTGAAAAATTCTTTTTCCATTAGAAGCCGACATTGTCCCTGATGATCATAGGCTACTTTTAAAAAAAAAATTGTTTTTTTTTTGGTTTCATGTGTGTTTTAATCGGGTCGCTAGTATTTAATAAAATTGACATTATAACTATTCTAATAACGTAGAAGACCTCCTTATAGACGCTGTGGTGGGTCGACAATTGATACGACTGGGAGTATGCGGGTGATACTTCAGATTACGACGTGTTACTTGCTCACTTATATTATTATTACATTATTATTAGATAAGCGATAAGAACAAACTTTTTTTTGTTAAGTATACATGTACATTCATCGTCAACGCTCAATAATACAAAATTATTTCTTCTAGTTTTAGTCATACTTATTATATGTGGCCGTATCGATTTATACTAATTTATAATTTTACTGTGTACAATTATTTGAAAAAAAGTAAACGAGCTTATTTTCAGTGATTAATAGTGAAACTATATTCAGCATCGGTATTCAAATCTATGCGGCTTAGACACTTGCGTTACGTACATACTGGTGGTAGGACCTCTTGTGAGTCCGCACGGGTAGGTACCACCGCCCCGCCTATTTCTGCCGTGAAGCAGTAATGCGTTTCGGTTTGAAGGGTGGGGCAGCCGCTGTGACTATACTGAGACCTTAGAACTATATCTCAAGGTGTGTGGCGCATTTACGTTGTAGATGTCTATGGGCTCCAGTAACCACTTAACACCAGGTGGGCTGTGAGCTCGTCCACACATGTAAGCAATAAAAAAAAAACCTATTAAACTAATTACTCAATTTATATTTTGGAAATGAATGGATTAACTCAGTATTTTTATTTTATTAAAGCTTTCTGTTGTTATGTAAACCTAAATGAGTATTCACATGTGTGACCTCCTTTATAAAGGTCACCGGTGCCTTTGGGATTGGGAGAGATTGCGGGAGGCAGCTTTTCTCCTTCCTGAGGTTAGGTGCGCGATGATATTTGCGACTGCGGTTACTACAAATTTAAAAGTAAACATCTCTGATAGTTTTGAATAACTCTTTAACCGACATAACAAATCAAGAATAAATATATATTTTTTGAAAAATAAAAAAATCCCTTTTAATTTAAGTACAAGATTAAATTAAAGGAACATAATATTTTCTTTATCATTGATTGTATTTAGTTTATTTATTTATTGCCAACATAGAAGTAGAAAATCAATCATAATTTGCATCTGCGCTTGAACTAGGCGATAAAACCTGTATCTCAAGCAGCAGTGATCCTTTTTTGTTTTTTTATTGCTTCGATGGGTGGACGAGCTCACAGCTCACCTGGTGTTAAGTGGCTACTGGAACCTATAAACATCCACGAAACATCCATGAATGCGCCACCCACCTTGAGATATAAATTATAAGGTCTCAAGTATAGTTACAACGGCTGCCCCACCCTTCAAACCGAAACGCATTACTGCTTCACGGCAGAAATAGGCAGGGTGGTGGTACCTACCCGTGCGGACTCATAAGAGATCCTACCACCAGTAAAAAAGAACACAACAGCTTTACTTCCGATACAAAAAAATAGAAAATTATTAGACAAAAATAAATCAGTAGACAATTAGACAATAATAAAACAAAATTGCATGTGCAATCGCAATTGATAAATCAATGAGTTGCGTTTTTAACTTTTAAGATGTTTAATCGAAAACGAATTCGGTAATTATGAGATAGGTACGTTTTGAACAAGTTGGTAAGCAGCGTCTTTAACTGTACCCTGGTGTTACCAACGTTTCTCGAGTGACATTAACCTGCTCTACGAGATGTACGCTCATCAGCAATTAGTCTCGCTAAAACTCGAGAACGGCTGGACCGATTTGGCTAATTTTGGTCTTGAATTATTTGTGTAAGTCCAGATAAGGTTTAAAAGGTAGATAAATATGAAAATGCTCGGAATTAAATAAAAATAACAGTTTTGTTTTTCCTTTGATGTGTCGTCCCCGTCGGACGGATTACTTTTGTTTGTTTAAAGGTTATTTTATACAAAAGTTTCCGGTCACCGTTCTCGTCGAACCCGTCGCTTGCGACGAAGGGCTCGACGAGTAAATTAACTCTCAGACACAGCCCACTGAGTTTCTCGCCGGATCTTCTCAGTGGGTCGCGTTTCCGATCCGGTGGTAGATTCTGCGAAGCACGACTCTTGCTAGGGTTCGTGTTAGCATCGTCGTCAGGTTTGAGCCCCGTGACCACACCTACTAGTTACGGTTACGCTGGAATAGCCTCTCTAGGCTACAAGCTTAAGTAGGAAAAAAAAAAGAAGTTTAAGTCTTTTATTTATCGATTGAGGCACTACGAAATCTGCCGGGTCAGCTAGTTGGGAATACAAAAACCCTCAAAACAATTGATGAACTCGTTCCACTTTCAAAAATGAACTGCGAAAAATTCAATACGATAAAACTGGTACCTATGTAACGATGTCCGTAATAAAAATGTTTCATTGACTGCTAGCGTTAAATGAATTTTACAAATGAAAAACGATAAAAGTCGTAATAAACGCGCTGGATCAAAATAGGATTTGTCAACTCGTTAAAATCAAAAATAACGGTGTGCCGCCACGGTAGTTGGAAGTTAATTTTAATTAACAACATAGCAAGTAACAAGTGGTTGTACAATTTAGTATTAAAAAGAAAACCTTTGGTGTAATATTGTTATAGTAAGTTTTTTTATGTGTAACCTCAGTTGCGTTGAGAATAAATATGTTGTATATAAATTAGTTAGCTATCTGTTTGGTAGCACTAGATAGATAGAAGGAGCTCTTAGTACGTAGGTATAGTCTTCGTAAGCTTGTTAATCAAATTTTGGAATACATTTTCTTCATTATTTGCATTGATTTCAAAAAAAATACGGATCATTTTTAATTATATACAATTTATTTGTGCCTCGTGTTCAGTCTGTATTTCCCCACTGTTAGATGTAGGCTTCTCTCATAGTCCTCCACAATGAAATGTCCCAACTACGATTATATTTGTGCCTGCTGTTCTCATTATGTGTTTTACAGTTTTAGTGCTAATGAGACATATCTTAGTTTGTAAAATCTGCGATTAACAGTTCACCTTCATCATTGAACTCAATTATGTATGGTTAAAACTAAGCCGAATAATTGGTCTGCGTTGTAAAACGCAATCTGAATAAAACTGCATTTAAATGTAATTGAAAGTTTTAATTTGTGTTTGTTATAACAACATCTGCCATTAAGTCATTGCAGTACAAAAGGATTCCGCCGCAAAAGCTATGCACGTTGAAAGCACAAACAGATCCATCGAAAAAAATTACGAACACTTTTTTGGCTTTTCGATTTTGAAAGCAAGAAGCTACCGACTTTCGGATGTTATTATTGGTATGGCTTTTGTTGCGAACCCTCCAGTGCGCACCCGGCCCGTTGGACCCGGCCGAGACTCATCCGTTCTATTGTCCAAACGTACTTACCGGGATTATCCCTACCTAATTACCTGTTTTTCGGAATTGTAATTATTTACAAAAAAAATACGCAATCCGAACGTCTGAAGTGACCGACTCAGTCTCGCTACTGTTGTCGAGTCGGCCCGATGCTTTTGTTTACATGAATACAATGACTTATGTAATAGATTATGTACAATTTTTCCGATTTAGACTTTCTATAATATCTTAGAAATCGATAGTTTAATTTCTACGATTTATAATTCCAATAAAACACACAATCGTGGTAGTTTTGACACTAGCTTTGACCTTAAATCACAATTGTCTGATGACTGAAAATGTCTATGGTATTCTTTTAACAGCAGACGAGCAAATATCTAGTCTGTCCATCTATAATAGTATTCAGATGAATATCGTGCTTGTTTTGTATAAAATTCAATTACATCACATACACAAAAATTTGAAGAATGTAATTTTGATTTTATTGTTCAGTACAGACATGTAATAAACAGTTATATGACATAAAATAGGCATTCGAATTAAAAATGTTCTTTCACACGACATGTAAAATACAATTTACAATACATATAATACTATGAGAATTGTAAGTATTTTAAAATTAAATGCTTTACACTCAAGAACTCTCGACTCAACCACCATTAAGTCGTGTTTAGAACAAAGCGAGCTATGAGTAAAAAACAAGTGCCACTCGGCTTTGTTGCAAAAAAGATGTCAGCCAAGTTAGTTTTAGCACAAAAGCTCTTTATTTTCTTACATTTGTTACGATTATTCTCGATCGATTCTTTTCACTATAGGCATTTTTGTGTTGGTTTCTTAAGTACCATTAAGAAACCGCGACGATACTTGATTATTTATAAAATTGAATTCAATTCTTTACGATTGTACCTTATACAAAACCGTGGGATAATTTACTGACACTAATTTGTTATTTCATTTATGTTACAGGTAATCAGGATATTATAATATGAATTATTACTGCTGACAACATGGAAATGCAATCCATCCCTGCATCGTCTAGTAAGAACGCTAAACTCTATTTTACTATTTATAACACAACTGTTTTTTCAGATGAGACACTTTATAGGATTACATTCTCAAAGCCATATTATTTTTGTTGTTCTGGCGTGGCCGCGAAAGTTGACGTTACTTAACAATAAATAATGTTTTTTGATGAACAAGACATTCCACAATATAACGATACCATAATAGCCATAACCCTATAGCTAATTTACCGTGAGATGTGCGGGATGACGTGTAGTAAGTACCTAATTTGGAGGATGAATTTCCCACGACTGCACCGGCGCATCTGTCACCGCTCTCATTGCCGTAACTATCCGCCAACACACGACACGATATCCAACTATTAATTAAAATTATACTACATCGCGATATTGAATTTTTTATGTTAAACATTTGTTTTTCGCTTCACTAAAGAACAGAGTTTTGATAAAATTTGACAACGCTATATTTGTTAACTTTTATTAAAACTAAAGAAAAATGATTACAGAAAGAATACTTACAGGAATAATAAAAATAATCTTTAAAATTGTTTGCTTGTTGTGTATTAGCAATTTATTATTATTATTTATTTACCTAAAGATCGTTGATAAATTAAGATATGGATTGTCACGTTAATGGGATAAATTTATTTGAAAATTTTGCATATTAGAATTTACTAATATAATTGAACAGTACTTTTGATTTTTTATGAACTAATCTAACACCTACATGGTACACTTCATATACACAACTTTTATTACTTCTAAATTAAGGGACAACATACCCGTTGATGCGTGGGAAAATATCAACACATCTATCTGTTACCAAATGGCTACTTACAAAGTGCTCTTTTTCCCATCGACGATCGTAATTAATAACCAGTCGTTTTGTTTTCCCCGGATAAACGTCACGCGACGGGATGAAACAACCCTGCAGGTGGACATTCGCACGGGTAAAACTGATAAGCGTCATTAGGGTTCATTTAAAATGGGATAGTTTTTTTTATATTCGATGTAAATATTAAAGTTTTGATATTGTTAGACTCAATTAGTCTAGGCCATCAGCGCAAAAGTGGCATAAACCACAATTTTTTTATATTCAAGCTTATATGACGTATATTCGAATTTATTTAAAATATATGTAATAAATTTTGATGCAAAACCGGCCTATCCTTAGTTTCACCCATAGATAATAGATAGCTTTGTCAACATAATTTTTGCGCGTATTGTTTTTTTGCTTACTCAATTTCAAATTCATGAAAATTCAAACCTAATTGCCTCCATACTAACTATGGTAAGCTTAGGCCACTTTTGCGCTGACGGCCTCAATTATCTTCTGACGATGAGATCTTTCTCATAGTTCATCCAATCTTACGAGCAATACCACCAGTATCGTCATTTTATTCGTCTACCCCAATTCTCACCTAAGATTGAGTGTGCGTTTTGGAATTCAGTGTGTGTGTGTGTGCGTGTGTGTCCGAGCCAACCGTTGTTACTGTACTTTTTTGTTGCTTAAATGGGTGAATGAGCTCACGACCCGCCTGGTGTTAAGTGGTTACTGGAACTCATGGACATCAAGAACGTAAATACCGCCATCCACCTGACACGTGAATCCTAAGTCTCAGTTTTACGGGTGCCCCACCCTTCAAACCGAGATCATCTCACCGACCCATTTACTCTGATAACAAATATCAAAATGTATCCGTTATCCTTATCAAATTATTTTTAAGCGTTGAAGCAAAACAATAATAATTCGTAGGTAGTCAAGAATTTTAATGGACTTGCAAACCTATAACTATTTATACATTTAAAAGAATTACTACATGTAAAACTACCCTAATTATTTAAAATACGAAAACTGTCATTATCTATGACCGTTTTATTGAGACATTCCCAAGCTCTTTGCTGTAGTGAACTGCATTGTCTCGTATTTTTGTATAGTAATAGTTTTTGTCGACCTTTTCATTCGACACCGCGTTTCCTGCCATGCTCGCAAGTGCTTACGTTAATACAAAACCGCTCTGACTGAATGCCTTTATGCCTTTTTGACTACGGCCGTGTTTGGAGGTGTATTAAAAGATGTATTATCTTATAAATGCTAAACATCTATCGTGGGACCGTTTCGAACAAATTATGAAGTGCAAAAAACATGCGTATTGTTAAACAGGAATCAGAGCATTTGCTGCGTTGTGTTTAGACAATTTTATTTCATTACTATAGGTAATGTTCGTTTTGGTGTATCGGTAATATTGGATTTTTGTACAAAACAAGTTTAAGTAAAGTGTTTGAACAAGTGAGCGTGTATTGTCAAGAAAGAAAATCTTTAGATTGCGCCAAATGGAATCAATGACAGGTCATCATTATACATACATATACAAGGTCCGGAATCCGATGAACCTTTTTGTTGAGACCCTTCATAATTAACGATAAAACCAACCTCAAATCATTGACGATAATTACTTTGCTCATTTGACAGTTTCAAGGGCACCGATAGCTATAAATTACAGGCACCTCCCCTAGTGGGGCGGAGCCCTAGCCCACCCTGCCCCGGACGTCGATCTCATTGTCCTCAAATCAAATAATTGTGACGTTGATTTATTAATCTTTAAAACTTTTTTTTTGTACCGTTTAGAATATAGATTTCTGATATAGGTATGTAACAATTTAAGATTAAATTATAATTTTCGGTGTGATGAGACAAGATTAGATGAGTACTTTAAATATAATTACACTTCCTGCAGGTTTAACTTTTTAACGTCATCTTAATTATCATTGTAAATTTTTGGCGTTGTTCTTCAGAACAAATACTAATAATAATTGTTTGTAGGGTCAGGTTAATTTTTACAAAATCGTTTTTTTTTTTGTTCAATTAGGTCGCATTCTGTACGATGTGCCATGTGCCGTGTGCCGCGATCACTCGTCGGGAAAGCATTACGGCGTATTTGCATGTGACGGGTGCGCTGGCTTTTTCAAAAGGTCCGTCAGGCGAGACCGTCGCTACACCTGCAAGGCACGCAACCCTGGCGGGTGTGTGGTTGATAAAGCACACCGAAATCAGTGTCGAGCGTGTAGACTTGCCAAATGCCTGGACGCTGGAATGAATAAAGACGGTAGGCGTCAAAAACAAACAGAATATAAATTAACTATAAAATTCCTCTAGCTTTGATAATTTATATGCAGATTTTTTTCAGCTGTTCAACATGAAAGAGGTCCTAGAAACTCTACGATTAGACGACAAATGGCATTATTTTTGAAGGATCCTGCGTTACCAACACCAGAAATGGGACTCACAGTTCCACCTCCATTAGATTTAGCGGTACCCAAGCACAACTTTATGTCCCCGCCGCAAAATTCCTTATTCCAACATCCGTACCCGTTCAATAGAATTCATATGATTAATCCTTCCGTAGTCAACATATCACTGAAAGCGCCTTCGCCTCCACCTATCACAGCTGCCTTGTTATCTCCAAAGGATCCAGAAGCGATGTGCGAAGCTGCAGCTAGATTACTGTTCATGAACGTTAAATGGGCAAAGAATGTTCCCGCGTTCGCATCATTATCATTACCAGACAGGCTACTGTTATTGGAAGAATCTTGGAAGGATTTGTTCATAATCGGTTCAGCTCAGTTTTTGTACCCATTGGACCTCAAGATTCTATCTGAAGGAAACGCCAGAATAGATAGCCGAGACGTGGAAATGTTCGAAACTTCATTAGCCGAAATTGTTAAAGTCCATCCAGATAGTAACGAGTATGCCTGTTTAAGAGCAATTGTACTGTTCAAAACGAGCTTTGTAGATGTTAATATATTATGCAGAGGTCAGTCACAGATAGGCTCTGAATATAAGAGGCTTCAAGATCTCCCCGCGGTTGCAGCGTTACAAGACCATTCGCAATTAGTACTAAATGAGGTGAGTTTTAAATTCTAAAAGGTTTTCCATACGATATATAATAACATAAACACTTTTATTTTATTAAACTCTTTATTGCACACCAAAACACAATTGCAGGTAGTTTAATAATCTAAAAGTACATATTATTATCCGCAACACGCTTCGTCAAAAAGTACAATACTTACTTTCAGCTACAAGCGTCGTCATAAGTAACTTATAGGTCCACGCAAATAGCAATGCGCGCATAGGCATCGGCTAGTCAAAGAAGCCACTCTGGATCGCACCCGGCCCGAAAGTACCCATAATTAAACTGTATAATTTAATGTTAATTTTTTTTATTGCTTTGTTTAGTGGCCGATGGTTGGTTCATGATTCACATAGAATTAACACGTTGACTGTCGTGTAGGTCACCGGTGCCCTACGCGGCCTACTGAAGTAATTATGTTGATTTCTCTCTTCGATTTTCTTCCTAAGGCGCCGTAATATCTAGTAGATTTTAAGAAGACGAATCCGAAGATACTGAGAATGAATCTATTTTCAAGAGACCAAAAATATTAAAATATATTAGAAAACAAAAGAACGCAAAGTTGACGCTTATCACTAATTTTATAAAATAAAAGCCGTACTCGCCCGCTTCGCTGGGCTTTTAAAATCAATATTATTATTTATTGTCATTATTATTAGGGAGTCCATTATAAATATTAGCCTATCCATTACGTACATGTATTTTCTACATGGATACCAAGTTTCAAGTCAATCGGATGCATGGTTCAGTAGTTATAACTGAACATCCGTAAAAAACCAATGTAGATTTAGATATTAGTATAGATAGCCGCTGAAAATGAAAGCTCATGTTTGTTGTCTCTGTTAGGGAGATCTCATGAAATATTTTGATTTTATAACCAAAACTTAAATATGATTTTACCTCCGTACAATTTTCTTTCAGTATACGACAAGGACCTATCCGCTGGACCCATCTAGACTGAGTCAAATCCTACAGCTACTGCCGGTCATTAAGAGAGTCTCTAATCTCATTATAGTCGAGCTGTTTTTCCGTGCGACCATTGGGGAGATACCTATCGAAAGAATAATCGGTGACATGTATCGTACTACCAAAGATACGATTTAATTATTTATAAGACTGCGAATTCATTGAGAGACTTAACTGCTTTTTGTTTCCAATACTAAAAATAAAGTTGGCCAATCAATTGTCTTAAATAAAATCCGCAAAATAAATTGACTCACAATACATAAGGCTTAAAATATCGGTTATCATATTATATAATGTGAATTCTTCATTATTCAGTGCCAGTTTTGTGTTTGTGTTGTCTCTTTTTTTAATATTTCTATGTACCAAGAGTAGTAGTGTAGTAGTAATTGTAGTAGTAGTTGTAGTAATAAGTAGTAAAATTAATTTATAATTGTTCGGTACTCTAACTCTCTTGTACTTTAAGGATTTAAAGTTAATTTGAGTGTGTAATTAATGTACAGTGTAGTCTAATCATTTAATCTAGGTAGGTATTGAACAGTAAAATATAGTTATAATCTAAGGATTGGTACAGATTATCATATATGTTTGTTTAAAGATCTTAGAAAACAATGTGTGTCGGTATTCGAAGTGATTAGAAATATCTATCTACCGTGAAATATTGATGTCGAAGTATCGCAAATCATATTTATTTCTTGTGACAGAATTAGATGAATGATTCATCATAGTTTTACTCGTAAAATTATAAAACTGAATGTGATGTATCTATTTATATTAAGGAGTATCAACGATAATAGAATCTATAAATATTTATGATGGCTAGATATTAGAGATAACTACATATTGTACTAATAGATCCATATGATACTATGGGAAAATATATAATAGAAAATATTTATGTTTTAGTTATTTTACTTTTTAGCTATTTCTTTAATTGTTACGCATGAGAAGATAAATTAATAACATAAATTAGATGAAGTAATGAAGATGAATTCTTGTATCGACTTGTTTCTCTTTTAAAATTGTAGTTAGTCTGAAAGTATTATTAGTATCTCAATTTCACTGAATTACCAGTGAATTATTAACAATCGAATAATCTCTGGTATTGTATCTTCATAATAAATGATATATTAATATTTTAAATGGTAAATGTCACCGGATTCTTTAAGGTATCCTATTTATTTTAATGTATCATGATTTACTCAAACTTTTTTACTTCATAAGCCGATGTGGTGCTAATAACAATAATTAAATATAAAATTAAGTAGATTATATAATATGTAAATTGTTGTAAATAGATAAGTTGTTGAAATATGTGTCATTGAGGAAGTAATAGTTGTAGGTTTATTTCTAGTTTACATGGTTCTTTAATTCGCTTTATTACTGATTAATATGACATTTGATAATAGCCTACAATTAAGTTCATATGACGCAAATACTGTAATGTCCCAAGACAAAAGTTTGTGACCAGTGTGTTTTCATTAGTGAGACGTGTTCTTTCATAATGGGCCCAATTAAAAGGCTCAAAGTCACCCAGAGAGCAATGAAGAAGGCTATGCTCGAAGTTTCCCTGCGAGATTGAATGAACAGATTTGCAATAGAGCCATGATAACTACCATATCCCGAACGATGGCGAGGTTGAAGTGATAGTTTGGGCCAAAAAGTTTTCAAACGTCCACTACCCCCCGGAAGACAGCGTGGGTAGCTCTCCCATAATGTGGCCCGGAGAACTGCGGAAGATCGCTTGGAATCCGCTGAATCCGAGCAGCCCAAGATCGGTAATTATGGCGAATTGTAGGCAGCGGCTTGGCTCTGGCCCTGGCATTACTGAAGTCCGTGGGCGACGGTAACCACTCACCATCAGGTGGGCCGTGTGCTCGTCTGCCTTTAAGGGCAATATAAAAATAAGAACTCTGCGCCTGTCTGTCAAGTCAAAAATAGGCTTATAAAAATAATGAAAATCGTGTATTGTTCTATAAAAATATAAATCGATTGTTGTTGTTACCGAAGTGTAAGTAATAAGTTTTAGTTGAAGTTGTGTAACATATTACATTCAACATGAAACATTTTCTAGCATTTTAATAGCGTTTCTATTTAAGTAAAATTTAATAATATATCAACACGCTTGACTATAATATAGAACATGAGCTATGATGTAACGATTCTAGTGATTTAATCCTTTTCGTGGCACAATTCGAGTTCGATCCTCGGCCTGAGTCAGTCAGCCAACCTTTGTTGCAGATTTTGGTCAGGGATTTTATCTCGAATTTAATTTCTTTATCGGCCTGTTGTCTCTACTTCATAAATGCTCTCAAAGAACAATTCTTATTTTGCTAAAGTGTAAATTTATGGTAATTCGTGTACATACATTAAATTCCTACATTCATTACCTAATTTTGCGTTTTTATTTATTACAAACACTAGCTAATAAATTGAACATAAAAACAATACAAACGTTTTTTTCTTAGTTACTTTTAATACTGTACTATCCGTCCGCAGTTACCACTCTTTCTACGATAGTGATGTGCAATGTACAAGCCTGTGAAATGGCTTTATGACACTACAAGCGGCCCGTTCCGGCTCCGCTCGGGTCTATAACAAAAATTTCAACGATATTTGACGTTGTTTTATTTTTTTAAATAAAATAACACTTATTGCGGCATAACTATAATATAGACATACGGCGTCGTGACACTTTTTGTAAATCTACAAAGTCGTAGTACATTATTTTATTCTATCATCAATCGTTTTCGCAGGGCACGCGATGTAAAGAGTATTTTAGGTAATTTTTTTACACCTTGGGTTACATTATTAAAGTTTTAGTAAGGATCCCTAATTTTTTTCAAAAAATATATTGGCCTATGTCACTCGGGAATAGTGTAGCTTCCAAACAGTGAATTTTTCAAATTGGTTCAGTAGTTTCGGAGCCTATTCAATACAAACAAACAAACAAATCTTTCCTCTTTATAATATTAGTATAGATAACATTACGTAAATGTTTTTAAGGGTTGCCCGCTACTGATTTAGAGCATCAGATTATCAGATTCAGGTGTGTCACTCAAATCTTGCTCATTGGGATGCAAACAAAAATTAATTATGTTTGCGATATAAGCAAACTCAAATGCGAGGTGAAATTCAGCGTCTCACTACGTGGTCTACCGTAAATACCCAGGTACGACAGAAAATAAAAATGAATAAACTGCAATCGAGAGTAACGCATCCATTTAAATGACTGCTTTATTTGCCGGGAGTGTCGTCGCGTCCCCATGTCACAATGTCATTGACAAACAACAGACTCCTGCTCGTCTGCCGTGACATGTGTGCGTCGCGGACGTATTGTGTCCAAATCCCCGATTAATCTCTAACTTTATGAGCCTTTGTTCACTCCCTTTCAAAGACTTTTCAATGGTCCCGAATTGACAATGTAATTTCGGTTGTACAGAAATGCACTCTGCGCCGATAATGATAGATATCGTTTTCTTAAATTGAAATCTAAAAAAAGGAGTGTACGGAATTTCGACCTTACTACAGAGCGCGAAAGTCTTTTTTCAATCCATTCATAAATAAAACTCCGTACAGTTCTGTCCGTATTAACTTCTAGAGTTTATAGTCTTTCGGTCGCGTCAATTTGTGTATTGTCATTTTGACATAATAGCCATGCCATTTCAACCATAATCCCCATGGGCTTATTGGTTGAAATCTGAGGACAGTTACCATGAGCTTTTATTGCTGTCCTTGTCGCGAACCAGATCTATATAAAGAGAGAAAGGGATGGAAATTTGAATTGTGACGATTTGAAAAACCTACTTAGCAAAATATGGCTCGGTTATTGAGTGAATTTAATGAAGTACAATAGAGCGAGTCTATTATGCGTATGTCATCGTGATGCTGACTGTACGTGATTGTATTTCCAAATGTGACTTTTTTGTCACAGGATTAATGCGCCCCAAAATATCTTGTAAATAACTTTATGAGTCATTTTTTTTCGTTTGAATTTCTCTTGCTCCGTTTTTCCATTCGAATTATGATTATCTGAGTTAGCTAAGATATGTTACGTGTGGATACTAATTGTGATAAGGTCTTTTAAAATAATTAACGTAACACCATTTGTTTTTTTCTCATGTGATTTTTCGACGGCAGAAACAGCATTGATAATGGTATAATATTCTACTCAATCGTTTTCTTAACACGCCATACCACTCAAACACTAGGGAGCATTTCAGCAAGCGAAATTAATAGAATTTCGGTCGGACAATTGGAGTATAGTATTAGTATAGTATTAGTATAGTATTAGTATAGTATTAGTATAGTATTAGTATAGTAATAGTATAGTATTAGTATAGTATTAGTATAGTATTAGTATAGTATTAGTATAATATTAGTATAGTATTAGTATAGCATTAGTATAGTATTAGTATAGTATTAGTCTAGTATTAGTCTAGTATTAGTCTAGTATTAGTCTAGTATTAGTATAGTATTAGCATCTAGGTGAGGAGGTCCTACGATAACGAACGAATCTGAAACTGAATTTCTTTATTAGTAAAAAAAAATGATTTAAAAAAATATATTCATGCTACTTTGGGAGATACGTAAGTCCCCAAAATGTAGTAATAAAACAGTTCAGTGCGCTAATTTAGATTGTAACTCATAGCATAGCTGTGGTTTTTTTCCCCTACCTATTAGCTGGAAGCCTAAGGAGGGGGCTATTCTAGCTACGCCCGGACTAATCGAACTCCTGTAGAAAGATTGAATTATGAAATATTTTTTTTTTTTTATGATTGAAGGATTACTGGTGGCCCGGAGGCCTTTTCAGTTTCACCAGGACAGGTGGGCGAGCAAAGGCTCAGCCAGGAGGGGTGGGATTTGCTAACAGCTACCCGAGCGCCTCCGAAGGAGACTTAACAGCTCAAGAGTAGCTGCTTCGCGAATGAATCTACTACCGGATCGGAATCGCGACCCGCTGAGAAGATCCGGCGAGAAACTCAGCGAGCTGATTCATAGGTTAGGTTATGAAATATTATTTTGGAAGGGATGAATTACAGGTAGAGAGGGTGGGGCTTAGTAACAGCTGCCCCAACGTCTCCTAAGAAGACCGTAAGGACGGTAAGTAGGACGGTAGAAACTCAGCGCGCTAATTTATGGGTTAGGTTTCACGACGATCTCTTCGATGAGTACCGTACTCGCGGTAACCGCTACAAGGGTTCCTATGTTAGCTCCTAATGATAGAGTGTAGGGATGTAATAATTGTGTTAGTGGGTCGGGTGGTTCCGTAAGAGCGTATAGGAGAAGGTAGGGCGTCGAGGGTAATTGGCTCCTAAATGAGCCTGATTCGGATAGTAGTCAATGGCGGCCACGATAAATCAGTTTTCATGACATATCGCCTTAGTGTAGGTATATTTTCAACGCTTAGATACTTTAGGTGTTTTTTGGCGGTTTGGAGGCACAGATCGTCGTACAAATATACGTTTCTCGCGAACCACGGAGCTCGGACTTCATTCAACGTCTCTCAATATTCGACATCTTCCAACAATCGAGTTAAACTCAAAACCGCGATGATGGAAATGCAAGCGGTCTTCACAATTTAATGCCACAGTTCGAAAATTTGTGTAGCAGCGACATCTATAAATATATTTAAAAACTATGTTCAGTTCTACATAGCTTTTCGACTTCAAATTCTTAAATTTCAATATTGAATGGTAAACTAACGCCACCTACAATCACTTAACAGAATTAACAGTTTAAAAATAACTGGATGGAACATTATTTGAAGTTTTATGATCTCTTAAAATTTCAAAAAAAAAGTTCGTTAAAAATAAAAATGATTTGGTTAATATTCCAATATATTTAAAAACTATAAAGCTAATTTTGTCTCTTATTCTTAACTTTATTAAATATAACATACACTAAATATGAAATAAGGTAACTACTCAAAAAACTTTTGTAGAAATTACTAAAATTTTAAACCACACAGGCAGCTTTAGTTGGCTACTAATACATTTATCTGTGGCCTAATTTTTCTATTGAAAATAATAGGGCTGAGAATTACGTAATTTTAAATCAATAAGTAAATGCCTTGTCACGGTTTTTTCAGCTTCGTACAGATGGCGCTAACAGTCGTTGCTGGCAAGAACCATAAAACGCACACATTCACACAAATGAACAATTTTAGTCAGTGTAATATAAGCTCACGATCCTTGCGTTACAGTATACATTACAGAAATTTTAAATATTTCGCTTAGCATATTGGGGAAATTTCTGCCTGGTGATGTCATAATTTAGTGTATGACACAATTACCACACAACGCTCGTTCGCCGTGGTTTGCGCGTATCTCTGTGTGCGGCAGTGCGGCAGCGAGTAGCTGTCAAAGACTACTCAGCGCGAATCGAGTGCGAATTTCTAAAATGTTTCTGACCACGTATTTAAGTTAGACTAAAGTTATGTATGCCCACACGAATACTCATGCAATAATATTGTTGTGTTCATTAAAAAAACGTACTTACGCCGATAATAGAGATCATGGTACAGTGTCATCCGCCGTTGGAAATAGAAGAATTACCAAAAGAAGACGAAGAAAGGCTTGAGAAACTTTTTTCTAAATTAGACCATGATGGAAACGGGAAGATTGATATACATGATCTGTCTGTCGCCCTCAAGGAGCTGGCCCCCCACATCAATCGCAGCTATGCAGAGGTTAGAATGGTCATTTCCTTAGCTTGAACTAACGGTATCTTCTACCGATGAATTGTTCGTCAAGTCGATGACACGACACGTGTTCCTTCAAGCATCGCCAATTATAAATTTAATTTTAATCACTAAGGTGCCTATTACCTGGCTTACCTACTGACATTGAATTCTATCTTCATATACTTTTTTTTAAATTACGACTAAGAAATAATCACCAACTAACATGATCTTTATCAAAACTATCAAAGATATTTTACAGAATACACCGTCGCAATTTCTTGCAAAATTATATTAACACCAGTTAGGTACTTATAAAAAATGTACTATTTGACTTTTTTGAAAATGTAACTTACTCTTTGTATATTCAAAACTACAATACACCACAGATAAATCATTGATATGTCAAGATTTAACTCTTATGGATAGGAATATATTATCTCTATTATATTTACCTTGTCACGGTATTATGTAAAGTAGTTGCATTATCTGTTTAATCTACTTGTATGTTTTCTGAAGGGTTAGACGATCAAGAATAAACTAGTCTTACGACCTTGACAATAGTATGACGGCAATAATATAAATATATAAATTTACAAATTCCCTAAAACAAAAACTAAGAATAAAATTCAATTAGAGTTAAAGTTTTATATTGCAAAACTGATATCAATTCTTATTTATGATAGTAACATGGTCCTGAAGAGTACAAAATTTATTCAAGAATCTTCATGCTAACCTGTAGCAGTCGAACACGCATCCACCCTAAAATTTGATTTATACAGGATGAATGAATATGTATGCTCAAATTCAAAGCTATAGAAATTGTTCAATTATTGCTATTATATCAAACTCGGGATATGCCTTGCACGGTGAAGAAAATGGGATGAATGAATATGTATGACCAAATTAAATGCTATAGAAATTGTTCAATTATTGCTATTATATCAGACTCTATATATGCCTTGCACGATGAAGAAACTGTAATATTCAAATGTTGATTTAATTTTAATAACAAACGAACAACACACGTTACATATTATGTTGTTACATATTGTCATAATTTATAGTTACGCATCCAATTGAGAGTTTCCTGAATGCAGTTGTACAATGTTCAAGGTTATTTCTGTGTATGTTTGAATAAGTGGTTAGATAAGGGCATGATCCACCTAATGTTGAGAAGCTACAAGGCACCTAGTAACTATGCGAAGGCCGCTATGTACTTGAACAGTAACTAAAATAGAAAAGGGCGAGATTTTTCGTAAATATTACATCATATCCCTACATTGCAATAAGAGCAAGGCTAAAAATGAACATAGATAAGTAACTTCACATTACTAGTACATAATATTGCTTTAAGTGCTTAGTAAAAAGAAAACGAAACCATTAGAAATAGAGTAGAAATTTACGATTAAAAGTGATATGTTGCTGGTCAGATGAGTGTATTCATATAAATGATGCGATTTTATAATTTTTTCTGAGTATCACATGTTCATGAACGAATTTTATTTTTGCCTACTTATTCCCTGGTAGCCTGCTCACGGGCCCAACCTGAGAGAATTCGCTAACACTAGCCCTAGCAAGAGCAATGCTTCGCAGAATCTACCACCGGATCGGAATTGCGACCTACTGAAAAGATCCGGCGAGAAACTCAGTGGGCTGTATCTATGGGTTACTTCACTCGTCGAACTCTTCGTCGCAGTCGACGAGTTCGACAAAGACGGTAACTGGAGCTTAAGAGGCCTAAAAGCACCGAGAGTGCCACTTGCAATGCGCCACTTCCGGAACTATTGTTCTAAATCTGTGGCCGCGATCTGGGCACGAACGATTTCAAGGAACCACGTGCAACAAAAAACCCCCACAAATTCGTTGACCTTGCGTAAATATTCGTGAGAGGGCGTATTGTGAGCACGCACTGGCGTTCCTGTTTGAAGCTTGGGATACAGCCGTACCCAATAAAATCGTGATTTCGACCTCAAGTCTCAAGACCGATGGCAGCATTGATATTGGTTGATCTAATAACTAATTAATCGTTGGTGGCTCTAGTTAAACTTAGTATTCTATTACTATAGATTTTTATTTTCATTTTTGCGGATATCTGTCTTCGATTCGTGGAAATATCAATAACCTTACAAGGAAATTCATTACATTTTTTCTAACCATTGTAATCAATTGCCAAGATTCGGAATTCCTCCCGAACTCATTTTGGCTATCACAAACTAAACTTCAAAACAAATTGATGTGCTATTTAAAAAAATCACAACAAAGTTAATTAATTATTAAGAAAATTCAAACGCTTTGATACTTTAAAAAAAGAACTAAAATTAAAAAAACGAACACGTTCAATCCTAGTAGGTAATTATTTATTTAAAACTTATCGTTAAAAATGTTTTCAAAGTACCTACATTTTTGTAAGAAAAAATATTGTACACTCGGATTATCAGAACACAGAAGGATTAAAATTTCCAAGGAATAATTTAAAAGTATAATGCCGCTTAAAATTCAAAACTTTATAAAATCCTTTTATTTGAGTTTCCTGTCGAGTAAGGTCAGTGACCGCTGAATCTATTTTAAATGGAGCTTAGGGTGCAACAAAGATCTTTGCGTGTAGCCGGGGGAATTCATATAATTAGGTTTTTTCGTGTTATCTTAAGTAAGTTAGAATGCTTGTTTAAAATGATATCAAATAAATAAAGTTTTACTTAAAGCTAATTTTAGAATTTTTTTCTGTTAAGCGAAGTATTTTGAAACGTTCTATTTGAGGAAAATTATCATTATAACCCAGTGATATCAGCTTACAAGTCACTTTCTGCCCCTTATTCAAGATGTATAATAAGTATAAAAATAGGACGAACAAATGTGTGGGCACAGAACTCTGCGAAACTTAACTATAATTACGCACAATAAAGTCAAACCACGCGAGTTTATTTTTAATACAGCGTCGTATACCTTTTATTGAACAACCCAGTCGCAATTTATTTTTACGTTGCAAAACTTCAATTAATACATTCGTGGGGTTAAATAAGATTACGTTCACCTTAGCCATTAAAAAAATGATATTGATAAAAGCTATCTTTAAAATTCCTGTTCATTTTACAATCTTCTACATCTGACCTTTGTTCTACTAGGACTACTACAGGAGGATATGTCTCCGTATTGTAGTGTCATTAGGATTACAGTTTTCGAAAGATCTTTTAACAGAAGATAACCCTTCTTCGGAACCTAACATATCCTTATAGTCAACTTCAATTGTAAGAACCCTATACTCTATTCCAATTACGAAGTCCCTTTTCACACTTCTTAGAACGTAACTCTTGATGTTTCGCATAATTTGAAATAATAATAATTTTTGTTCATGGTCGTAAATCATCATTTAAAAAATACACAATCAATCTAAATGATTATACAATTCATAATAACATCTGTTAAATAGAACTTCGTAATTGGAATAGAGTATAATATGAACGGAAGATGTGGAACCGTAACTCGCCGGGCACAGATACCCGTACCTTTTGAAAATCCTTCACTACGTTCGATACAATTTCTAATTAAAAAAACTTTGATTTACCATACATATTCATAGCCTAATAAACTGTAAGTTAGCTTAACCATGCATGGGTCATGTGAATGTCAAATTAAGAGTTCAGCGCCATCTACATTAACGCTAATCTCTTCCGAAACCCAGACGTACTCAGCGTCCCATTTGTATTGTAATATTTAAACGTTGAAGTGGAAACGTTAACAATAATCCATAAAACAAAATATTAGAGGGTAAAGTATGAAATTGCCGATTTGTACTGAAAAATTGAAATTCTTTTTTTTTTTCATTTCACATATTTATTTAATCAAAATATCTACCATTTACCTATAGGTACATTGCTGTCATCTAATAGGAAAGTCATTTATGCTTTTGCGATAGAGCTCTGATGATGTATATTCTACAAACTGTGTGAAAGCATTTTGTACTGCCGCCTGGGAAGAACACTTTTTATCACGTAGAAAGTTGTCCAAATCACGAAAAAAATGGTAGTCCATTAGAGCTAGGTCTGGCGAATACGGGGGGTGACGAATGGTTTCTAATTGCAGTTCCTGTAGTGTTAAAACGGTTTCTCGTGTTGTATATGAGGTCTCGCGTTATCATGGAGCAATAATGATGAAGATCGATTCATGAGTCGGGGCTGTTTCACTGCAAGCTTTGCTATCATTCTTCGGAGTTCAGCACAGTAGACATCTGCTGTTATTGCTTGACCAGATTGGAGAAAGCTATAGTGAATAACACCATGTTGAGACCGCCAAACAGTTACCATTACCTTTTTGTTAGTAAGCTTTGCTTTAGGTCAGCCATTGCATTTTTCGCTTACGGCTATCGTAAAGAATCCACTTTTTATCACATGTCGGAATTCGATCCAATATTCTTTCATTTCTGTATCGATTCAACAAGGCAACACAAGTTTCTACACGCGTTTCTTTCTGCGGATCAGTCAAATCATGATGCACCCATTTTTCATATTTTTTTATTTTATTGATTTGACGTTAAACGGCCACTAATTCCTGGGTAGTTTGTCTCGGGTCGGCTTCCACCATCTCTTTCAATTCATTGGTATTCACATGTGTGGACGGTCTACAACCTGGTTCGTTCTTCAAATAAAAAATTTGCATAACGAAAGCGTTTAAACCAAAATCGCACGGTGCGTTCATTAGCAGTCCCCTCTTCAAACGCAACATTGATATAGCGAGCTGCTTCCGCAGCGTTAGTTCCGCGTCGGAACTCGTATTAAAAAATCACTCGAATTTTCGAAGTATCCATCTTTTTTGTCTAAGCTGAATAAAAAAAAAACCGATACGAACCGAACGATAATCCAATGTTGCACATTTTTTAAAAGAAGAACCTCATAGGTACCATTTGAAGAAAGTTTCACTCAAAAATGTCAAACCATGAAGTTACCAATACACCTGTTACAATAGAACGGCAATTTCATACTTTAACCCCTATTATATGCCGTCTTCGTTTTTGGTCTTTTTCTATTAAAAGAATTTTTTTTTAAGCAAAGTGTATCCTTGTCAATCGTTGAAATGTATAATGATGATGTCATATAGTAAGTAGGTGTTACGACTTTCAATTCTGAAGATTTCAAAGGCATAGTGTAGGACTAGACTATTTTGGAAGAATGTATTGGTTTTGGAAAGGACAACCAGTGACAACTTAGCTAAAGTAGGACTGTTATACTAATCTACATTAGTACAAAAATATTTTTTACATAATCGATCCGGACCAGTGTGCTTAGTGCGAGTTTTTAACGTTCTCGATGGCGTAAAAGTTAACTTAAATTTGTATGGAGTTGGAACGTTTGCTTACTTTTGCCGCTTGAGGCACTCCTCCAACTAAGCACACAGCACAACATATTTGCACAGAGTTACAGTAAAAGCACAAAAAAAGACACCTCGTATAAGAAGTTTTGTATTTTAAATATATAGCCTCATAATAAATACCACACGTTTGTAAATAATAGACACACAAAATAAAGCCAAATTATAATACTAAATGATATTTCAGAAATTTCTGGCCAAATCGGGATGGAAGGTGGCTGGGGACGTGACACTATCCGAATTCATCCACTACGTCAGAGAGCACGAGAAGAACTTGCGGCTGCAGTTCAAACACCTTGACAGAAATCAAGACGGTGAGAACCTTTATATATAACTTAACAATTCAGTTTCTTTCAACCCTCAGACACAGCCCACTGAGTTTCTCGCCGGATCTTCTCAGTGGGTCGCGTTTCCGATCCGATGGTAGATTCTGCGAAGCACGGCTCTTGCTAGGGTTCGTGTTAGCAACGTCGTCAGGTTTGAGCCCCGTGAGCTCACCTACTAGTTTAGGTTACGCTGGAGTAGCCTGTCAAGGCTCTCAACTTAAGTAGGGGAAAAAAAAAGTTTCTTCAGTATCTTAAAACAGCTCAAAGGCCAATGTGTAATCTTGTAAGCAAGAAGACCCTTGAGTTATAAAATACGTATATGTAAGAACTCAATCGATATTGAGAAACATAGAGCGACTAACTTGTGGTAACCATTAGAGGCTTTGTTATTTAACGTGTCTTTACCATGATTTTTAATTTCAATGTTATTTCGATATATCGGGCTGTTAAATGCGCCATGATCTCGGGTTAACTGGGAATTGCGGGTAGGGTGTTAGGAGCAGACAAATTGATACCATAAGTGGATACCACAAGTCTACTGTCGGGGCGAATTATCGAGTTCTATTAGTACCCCCCAAAAACGGACAAGGAAAAGGGGTTGACTAATGTCTTCGGTCTATCTACCGTTGACAACATTTCCCCGTTTCCTCTTTTACAAATGGGTTCATTTAAAATAACATGTAAAAAAATTCGTAATTTCAGGAGATCCCTATTTTTGGATTCTTATTATAATTACATATAAATATTTGAAAACAAAATAAGTGAGATATATATTTCGTATGGTATAAAAAATTTGCTCTAATTTCACTGTCCATGGAGGAAACAGGAGAATGTATCTATGTGGATCAAACGCTGCCCGTCCCTCCCCTAATTATTGTTTGACTGATCATTTTTGTGTTAAGTGGCCTTTGGGAAGCTTAGAAAATAATTCGTATTTAAAGCGTAAACGTATGTGTTTTTCAGGCAAAGTGGACCTGGAGGAGCTTATATCGGCTTTTGCAGATTTGGGAATAGCGATAGGAAGAAACGAGGCGATGAATCTGTTAAAAAGGTACCTTTAATTTTATGATCATTATTTTGTTGCAATGCGAACGCTTTGGTAAAATAATATATCCTGTGCACCGCGAATTTTTGACCCCAAAAGATTAACGAAGTACTTAAGGTTATCGAATTCGAAGGCTGCGTGTGTTCGCGACTTAAAAAAAAAAAAAAAACAGTAATTGAATAAGTAACATGTTTCAGAAAAGCAGTTTGGCCTTACATTTGGTAAGTCGAGAGTGAGAAATATAAATCATGTAGTCTCTCGCTTCGATCGCTATATACGCTATGGCCCCGGTTCTGTATTGTCTAACTTTACGATCGGTCTCAAGTCCTTTCGTAGCTCGTCGCAAGAGATTTTGATGATCGTTTGAAACAACTGAACCAAATAACTTTTGGGTACACGGAAATCCAAAGGACCGATCGACATTAACGTTAGACTACGGGCGCCGATTACACGACGCTAACTCAATGTTACATCGTCAGAATTTCTCAAAAATAATTAACAAAGATCATAGCGAAAAATAATTGTTACGTGGCCGTGCAAACAGTCCGTTTTGATAACACAGTGTGCATACAAAGTGTCCTCCAATGCTTGCCTTTTGTACGTCCAAATTAATAATAATGTGACGTGTCTTATAACGTTAAGTAAATTCCGTTCATTGGATTGTTTCGCTTGTCATAGCCACGTGTTCGTCCCCTTTTGGTTCAAACGAGTCATTCATCCTGTACCACATAAAAACTTTTGTATCCAACTATACTAATTCATAGCCGGAATCGCAAAATTTAAATGGAAAGAAAATGTTTTTATTCATTGCCACTAAAACTTGTTTACTTTTTTTTTTAAACTTATTATATCTGTCTGGTAGGAATTGAAATTTTTGGTTCTTCCCTATCTCAAGGGACAACCACGAGACAAGTGCATTAACCTGTTTTTCGTAAATACAAGCTGGTGTGTTTTTGGTACAATATGTTTTTTTATTATCAAAGTGTAAATATAATTGTATTGCATAATTGGTAATTTATTTTTATTTTTATTCTGAATCGACACATTTAGTGAAGGTCGTATCTAGTGTGATGACTGTTCTATTACTTTTGACCAACGGATAGGTGATCGATCGATGTGGTCTTTGCTCGCCGACATGACCTACTCATTAGTTTTTCGAGGTTATCAGGATTTCTGCGAGCAATGTTTCCAAAGTAATTAAGTGTAAGTTGATAAGAAATTGTAGACAGTTTAGTTGTTATGCCGAGCCTAACGGCCCACTCTTTTCGATTCACTCTCATTCTCCACTCTAGGTAAAAAATTCAGCCAGTTCAGGTTCTGACGATGCGAAAAATGTTGTGTTTTCTTCGTAAGTTACTCACACTTTTGCCACCAATTCCGCCATATCATTATTATTAAATGAGAACGCATAAAATTTTAAAATTATGTTAATTCTTTGTGCTTTACATATATACTGTTATTGATAAAGCAATTTCAACACAAATAACATTTTTTCATTTGGTTCTTTTAGAACTTTCTGTACTAACTAAAATTTAATCAAGTAGAACACAAAATGACAACGTAATAATGTAATATTGACAAAATTGAATTTCACTCAAATGATTTGTATCGATGATGAACCCGCTCGTATTATTTCGCTGGTCGAGTCAAAGTTCATTGCTTTTTAACAATACGCCATGTAAATACATATTACATCATCTGTTGAAAGCAATTTGGCAAGTTAATTCCCATTAGCATATTGAAAAATACGAATAGTTTCGTGCTATTTACTGCTTTTTCTTGACGTATAAGTATTAGGTTTTTTGAAGTATCAAAGTTTATTTTAAACTAATTTTACTCTTCAAACTCGGCTGTATTAATTTCATTTTATAATTTTTAAGTGTAAGTTGACGAAAACCAAAGTATTGGAAACTTCGGGAACAGTAGACTGAAAATAATCAACGCGAGATTAAACCGTAGTTTTATGTCTACAAGTCACGATAACACACAGAAAAAAAACTGCTATTAAAGTTCGTTCATGATACATAATTAAATTATTAAAACAGCCTTCATTTCACCTCCGTTTGTGTAGAAGCGGACGGTAGTGTGGTGTCGACGATGTTGAAAAATGATAGCATCACTATTGACAGCAATTACAGGTGCAATTACATATAACTGTCTTAACAATACACAAAAACTATGTAAAAAAAAGTTTAAAATCTACAACGTTTCTATTAAATATAATATGACCGTACACAATAATTATTGTTGCAATACAATTGCAATTGTAACGGTATCGGAGGTCGCCATTGCGGTGGACTGACCAAATTAAAATCACAGTGGGAGCTCTCCTAAATGAGTGCAGTAGAATGTCCTCGAGTAGGGTCAAGTCTGCCCCCTCCAACGTGACGATTACGAGCACTCGGTCAAGAGTGACACGATTGAGGAGAATTGTAGAGAAATATTCTTGCGACTTGAACAAGTTACGTAATATACATTACATGGAGACGTAGGTCGGAATATTGTGTCCGGAAAACCTTAAATTCGTAAATTTGTACGGAAAACGATTTTAATGCGAGCGAAAGTGAACTTTCACTTAATCCGATAACGCCTTAGGAAATTGGGCACGTTGACAAAGGAAATAGCATTCGTCGTCGGTTTGATAATTGATAAAAAATATATCGTAGATTATAGAACAAAAATATCTTTCGAGTAGTACAGGTTAACTTCTGTATATGTTTTGACTATCCATAATAATTATGAATGAAGCAAATCAATTCCACCGACCTCTCGAATGTGGGACAAGGTCGAGATATAGATGAACTTACACTAATTTGAGTAACAGCACAACACGTGTTTGGCATTTTGCATTCGTTTCAATAGAGATGATTACAAATTTAGAATTCTAACTAGTTCAAGTTCATTAATTGAGTGAAAGAGACACAGAAACCTAGAGAATAACGACGGAATTTAATGTTATTGGTAACATAGGGTAATTGTGCGTATGTATTAGCTAATCTGCGCATTAGCTGAACAAAACTTTCATTTAAATTGGTTGACAAAAGAAAATACATAGCAACCTTGAAGTGCCTCTGAAACTTGGCGGTCTCTATGCCTATGTTAATAGGGAAAGATAATACATTTCAGTAACGGTTAATGCTCTGTGTGTCAAGCGTTTTTGATTATTTAATGAGATTTTTCTAATGAAATACGTACTCAACAAATTGTTCACGATTGACTTCCACGGTGAAGGAATAACATCGTGTAATAAAAATCAAACCCGCAAAATTATAATTTGCGTAATCACTGGTGGTAGGACCTCTTGGGAGTCCGCACGGGTAGGTACCACCACCACCCCGCCTATTTTCGCCGTGAAGCAGCAATGCGTTTCGGTTCGAAGGGTGGGGTAGCCGTTGTAACTATACTTGAGACCTTAGAACTTGTATCTCGAGGTGGGTGGCGCATTTACGTTGTAGATGTCTATGGGCTCCAGTAACCACTTAACACCAGGTGGGCTGTGAGCTCGTCCATCCACCTAAGCAATAAAAAAAAAAATTCGTTACGTAGTCATTCGTTTTTTTTTTTCGAAAATATGGCTAAGGATACAAAAGAGAAATTATAACACATAAAATTAATTATAACCTTAAAGTGTCAGGGAATATGGTTGCATTTCGTTCATTTAGCGAATACTATTTTAAATAATTGGCTCAACTTCACTGTCGCACAGCTGACTCGATCACGCTGGCCTTACGCACTTGCGGGCATTTTATTGATGTTTTTCACCTTGAAACCCTACATTGTATAGCATCTGTGAGTAAAATGCATTACAATTCATGAACGTTTCTTTGAAAACTTTTATAATTATTCAGATAATTTTTTTCCACGTTTATATTTGTGACACAGTAAGACTGATGGACATTGCATTAACACCTCCCGAAAGCTGTTTCATGTTTCCTGTATATATTATGCATACAGTAAGCATACAACAGATAATTATTTCTGCGAAAAATTATGTGTTCATAATCATCGTAAATGAGATAATTATGGCGGTTAATTAATTGTGAGACGAATCTTATTAATTAAAAAGCATTAATTAATCAAAACAAAGTCGTAGTAAATAAATAATAATTATTAAAGAAAAGAAATATGTATAATTAAAATATAAATATCGGAACGCTTGTTTGTCATTACCCTCGTAAACAGATTCGTTGTAATTGAATATTATTACTCATGGACATTGCAATAAAGTCATAAAGCCAATATTGGATGTTTCCTTTTTAAAACTCTCTTTACATAAATTTTGACGAAGAACATATTTTATAACAGAAGACGTAAACCTATTCGTTTTTTTGACAAATTATATATCTATTGTTGGATTAAATCATTGTCTATTCTCCAAGTAACGCCATCTATCCGTCATAGTTTGCAACTTTGAATGGAAATAATAGTATTTGTTCCCCTGTCTCTCAGTGCGCAAGTTTGTCCCCAGGATGGACCAGGATGGCAGCCTCAACATCAGCTACGATGAATGGCGAGATTACCTGTTACTCGCTCCGGCAACCGATATCCACGCTCTCATACACTTTTGGAGGCATTCCACGGTAAGTGTAGACATATAAGATTTTTTTACTGTTGATTACATCGACGCTTGAAAGGCAAACGACAATGCGTGAACTTTACAGTAAACTAATTTAAAGTTGAAATACCTGAAAAAAATTCTATTTTAACGAATCCAGCTGTAGGATTATAATGATTTTAATAGACCTAGAAATATATATTTTTTTCGCATCGAATATCGTTATTGCCTATCATTTATGTATAAAGCAGTTATTGTCGCTTAGTCACGATTGCCTTTCAAGCGTCGACATATTTTGTTATAATTGGAATTTCTTTATACAAGTAAGGTATAACGGTCTCCTGGTATACTTATAATAAAAAATAAAAATCAATAAACTGATAACGGTACTAATGTTTCACTATGAATGACGACAGATGGCAGTTTTAACAAATTTTCGCCCAGAATAAAGCAAGCATTGATTGCTTCAAATTTGGCAAATGATTCGTACATATTTTTAGGCATTTAGCAAATTACAAAATAACTTGCGATCTAATTTCGTATTTTTTTTCCAAGCAATTTATTGACAATAATTTGACAATAGCAATTGATAAAAGAGTGTCCTGATAAAATGTAATTTTATCATTAATCAATGTTCACTATAGGACCAAAAATAGGGTCTTTCATATCAACTCATAACTTGGAGCGGGTGTGAGGGGTCTGGTAAGCGTGGCCTTATCTAGGCATCTTCGGAGGCTTTTGCAACCTCGTTTCGTAGGTCTCTAGATCGACGATCGTTGTCGACAGTATCGTTATATCACGTTGACGAAGAATCAGCATGCATTGATGATCTGGATCTGCCACCACCCACCTGCTTACTGTTATACTGATTTTTTACGTGTAGACTCTTACTCGCCTGTTCCCAAATTAGGATACTTATCCTAAAATAATTAGGGGATACAGAACAGATAATAACCTATATGTCTCGATGGAGGTTAATGCGGATAGAAAGGAGCCTAGTCCCTCACGTTCTGCCGTTTCCTACTGCAAGCTGTTTCACTTGCGGAAGTCACGCGCCAGCCACGACTCTCAATATCGACAAGTCTGTACTCGTACGAGGAGAACACGGCGCCATCCCTCTCATGTAGTGCTGATTGCGTAGCGGTACAATGTATTCCTGTTAGATGTAGAAATCTGCTCGATTCTGCATTTCCACCATCGCAGAAATCGGACATCGTTTTCCACAAAACGTCACAACAAAGCCACGATTATCTTATATGATATTCTATTCGAGCGATGAGGACATCGGTGTCCCATATGAGATATGGAAAAACTAGCCCGCATATACCACCAGCCTCTGTCTACGAAGTTGTAATGCATAGTGGTGGTACTTCATCATAGCCTTTCTTGCGGTCATACGATCTAGGCGTTTATCGAAATAGATATACCTGGTGTGCACCGGGGTAAGTAAGACGGATAAGCGTTTCCAGTCGCAATTCAACAAGTCCGTAAGAACCTAGCGACCTACTTAAATGGCTCATAGATCTGCCGTGGGATAAGTTCTCAGCCAAAATCTAAAAAAATTTTGGAGCAATTGGTTCCGTATAGCCTGAAGAGCCTCCTGATCGGATATCAATGTACCTGGAATCTACTTACTTAAATGGCCCTTAGATCTGCCGTGGGATAAGCTGCATCCAATATCTAAAAAAATTGTTTTGAGCAATTGGTCCCGTATATCAGTAAGAGCCTCCAGATCGGATAGCAATGTACCTGGGATCTAATAATATTCCTCTTAAGGATCCAATCCAAAAATCTCTTAGTTATTCCTTTCCATGAGCAACTATTGTTTGAACAAGCCATTTTCAAACGCCCGTATAATCTAGGTCAATTCGAATCGAATATAGTCATTTCCTTTTGCAATGTCGACGCACCTCGTGATCAAAAACACTCGTGAATTGAGATTTATTGTTCAGATACAATGGGTAATTCGAATGCGTTGTTCGAAAACAATGAAAATGTAGACCAGTCTAGATAATTAGAAGTCGTAGACTTGATTAATAAACATTACTTAGTGTTTTATTTCTGATTCTATCGATAATTTTAGAAGTCGATTTTAGCAGTCGTCGTGGCCCAAAGGATAATACGTCCGGTGCATTCGTATGTAGCGATGCACCGGTGTTCGAATCCCGCAGGCGGGTACCATTTTTCTGATTAAATACGTACTTAACAAATGTTCACGATTGACTTCCACGGTGAAGGAATAACATCGTGTAATAAAAATCAAACCCGCAAAATTACAATTTGCGTAATTACTGGTGGTAGGACCTCTTGTGAGTCCTTACGGGTAGGTACAACCACCGCCCTGCCTATTTCTGCCGTGAAGCAGTAATGCGTTTCGGTTTGAAGGGTGGGGCAGCCGTTGTAACTATACTGAGACCTTAGAACTTATATCTCAAGGTGAGTGGCGCATTTACGTTGTAGATATCTATGGGCTCCAATAACCACTTAAGACCAGGTGGGCTGCTACCCATCCAAGCCATAAAAAAAAAAAAAACCTTTTCTTTTTTTTTTATTGCCCTTGTAGGCAGACGAGCATACGGCCCACCTGATGGTGAGTGGTTACCGTCGCCCATGGACTTCAGCAAGTGAGAGCAGAGCCAAGCCGCTGCCTACCGCTTAATACTCTACACAAGCCTCGTTTGAAGAAGGACATGTCATAGCGCTCGGGAAACACCGTGGAGGGGAGCTCATTCCATAGCCGGATGGTACGTGGCCAAAAAGATCTCTGGAAACGCACTGTGGATGACCGCAGTGGCTCCAGGCTTCCTTCCCTCCTTTCTACTTTTCTGTGAGATTATTCGGAAATGTGACAATTTTACGCACTTGAACGCATGACAGCCGAGATAAGCAAGATTAAACGCACATATTTACCTACGTACCTCGCTGTATGTACTAATAGTAAAGGAGAGCGTGGGAGATCGACCTTCACCCATCAGCTAATTTGACGAGACATACCTTTTATCAAATATAATCTATTAACAAACATGCCTATGATGACTTGCCTATCGAAAAGCTTACATAGCTATTTTTAATTGAATTAATTTTAATCAATTTCTTTCATCGCGTTCACTCTTTTTATAACCGAATGAATTTCATCTAAACTGATAGTTTTTAACACACAGAATATGTCTAGGTAGGACCTTACTAGGAAGACCAGCATGGTTGCAAATTGTTCGAATCATAACTTTTTACTTTTTTCAAAAAGTGAACCACCACACATTATTCTCATAGAAACGCACTCAATACCTTGCGTTATTCATACTAGTGCAAGTTTTTATACCCTACCTATTAGCGGTAAACTCTTGAACGACCTACTTTTTTTCATTTATAAAAATGTCAGCTTCATCTAGTAATGACGCAAATATGGTTTGGTATGATTCATTTTCAATACGCTTTTATTAGCTTCAGACGTATGTATGTTTGTAACGGAGTCTTTGAAGATGATTTTGACCCCTTCAAAACGACGGATTAACTCGAAATTTGGTATAATTATTAAGGATCGATGACAATTCAATATTTAAAAAAAAAATTTAAAAACTTGAAATTCTACTAAAAAATGAATAATGAATAGTAGTTTAAAAAACTTACAAATAAAAAAAAATAGTATAAGAAAAAATGATGTTATTGTAAAAAAACATGGGATGCTTTTCTGGATATTATCAAATTAACCCTTCTACTCATATCTGTTAATAAAATATTTATAACTACTGATACCATGCACCCCACGCTTTTTTTTTACAATAAAATCATTTTTTCTTACACTATTGTTAATTCAAATTTATTAAAATTTATTTTCTATTTTTTAGTTGGATTTTCTATAAAAGTGTATTTTGTTAGTTTTTTTTAAACTATTATTTATTTTTGGAGAACAGTTTAAACGGCCGAACTTAACATTGCAAATTGCACTAAACTGCGCAGATTCACAGATAATTTGTTTTGGAAATGTCAATCCTTTTTGAAATTTCGTCACATGACATTGAGTTGAACGTCT
The DNA here is from genome assembly GCF_030269925.1 of Bombyx mori. NCBI lineage: Eukaryota > Metazoa > Arthropoda > Insecta > Lepidoptera > Bombycidae > Bombyx > Bombyx mori. Next base: position 4,764,964 of record NC_085107.1, on the reverse strand, counting down.
TTCAGCGGAAGCCGTCACTAGACACAGTAAATGACAAATTGTCTTCTGATTGACTAACGACTGCGATAGCAATGCCATTAATGTTACGAGTATATGACACGTTGAATCAGGACCGCATTAAGAAGATTGTATTCGCTTGATCATTTCTATTATTTAAGATAGAAAGTCAGATTAGGAAACCGTAACGCTCTCTATCATATAATAGAAGAAAGCCGACAAAGTCCTAAATAGCGCTAACGACATTTAAAAGATTAACTTGCATGGGTACGTTCTGAATAACTTCAACACCGACCAAGCTCGAGTTTTCTCTTGATAAATAGCCAGACAGTTCAATGTCATTGTCTATAATAATATTTTCCAAAATACTACATATTTATATATTTTTTCAAGAAATAAAAGCAATACTAATACTTAAATATTAATAAAATTGAGAAGATCCATTGTTGTTTATGAAATGAAAGTCGGTTGGGTAAGAAATTAGCCTAAGGGATTATTCCAACTACACGCGAACCGGTAGGCGAGCTCACGGGCTTAACGGGAGAGAATTGCTAACAGTAGCCCTACCAAGAGCAGTGCTTCGTTGAATCTACTTTCGGATCGGAAACGCGATTCACCGAGAAGATCCGGTGATAAACTCAGTAGGTTGTGTCTATAGGCTAGTTCACACGTCGAACTCTTCGTCGGAGTCGACGATTTAGAGCTTACACTAGAGTAAATCTGTATTTGATTAAAAAAATATGACGCTTGAAAGGCAAACGTGACTAAGCGACAATAACTGCTTTGTGCATAAATGATAGGCAACAACAGTACTCGATGCGCAAAAAAAATATATATAGAAACACATCTATTAAATTAATAACTTACTTCGTCCCTTGGTATAAGTAGGTGTGTCTGTCATTATATTGTTACAGCGTTTATCGGCTTATTGCGTCGTCGCGACGTGGACAATCCCCTACTATGTGACCTTAGTATGTGACACACAGTACTATCATATTGTACTATGCAGCGAACGTTCCGTCCTTAACTAATGCGATTACGTTTCGATACGAGCAACTCATTCAATTAACCGGTTGCAGGGGCGGTTAACAAAGTTAAACCGGTGTCTGTTTCATCCACTTATTGAACAATATTGAGGGATTAATGCACATAGTACACCGAAACCGTGTGCAAAACTATACAAAACTTTGCCCTAAAAAATAAATACGTTACTGAAGCTTATAATAATAATGTTATTGATTTTAAAGATTCATCATGCTATGTATATGTTGAATAATGAAAATTATAAATTATATTTACATATATGTATATATATATCGACGCTTGAAAGGCAAAAGTAACTAATCGACAATAACTGCTTTGTACATAAATGATAGGCAATTACCATTTTCGATGTGCAAAAAAAATATATTTCTAGGTCTATTAAAATCATTTCAATCCTACAGCTACTAGCTAGATTCTACTACAGCTAGATTCGTTAAAATAAATTTTGTTTTCAGGTATTTCAACTTTAAATTAGTCTACTGTAAAGTTCACGCATAGTCGCTTAGTCACGTTTGCCTTTCAAGCGTCGATATGTTATTAGTAAACATGCATAATGGTCCAAAGTTTCCGAGCGACACTAGATTATTTTCCCTGTAACAAATCTTGTTCTGAGAATGAAATTGTACATTTCCTCAATTAATCAAAATTGATACGTTTTCTTTGCGCAGTGGAATATTTGCAAAGGGTTCATTTCTACAACGCATTGAGTGTACGACGCCACTTCCACTTGTAGCCGTAGTGGGGTGATCAATCAAAATTGTGGGTGCGGTCTGCGACCTACAAACTATTCGTCGTTCCTAACGAGCCCATTTTGGTATTGTTTGGACAGTTTCGTTTTGAAACTGACGATTGCCCTATATTGATTTTACGGAACAAATCCTGATTTGTATCTTTTTATGAGCACTGTTATGTATCGGGATATTGTAATGTAACCAAGATTGCTGCGTTTCTGACGACACTGAAAAGTGTTTGGAGAAAACTTTTAATATCGAAAATATATTGTCTGGACGAGTCATCGAATTCCAGTGGTAACAGCGGACTCGAAATAAGTAGATAGGTCTGCTCCTAACCTGTTATCCGCAGTCCGGAGCGCTTGCAACAGTGCAGAAAAATCAGGAAATTATATTAAATGTAAAAATCATTATAAAAACCCGTTAAATTATCTTTACAATGTAGATAGCCGCGAAAGTATAAAACAATGTTCATCTTTAGTCATTTATAGCCACACTAGGAATACAATTAAATACATACATCTCAGAAGGAAAAACAAAATAATAATCAAACGCTTTGAAATCAATTAAAAATGGAATAGCATGCATTTCCAGGATTATCTAAAACAATGCTCCCAGGTGCGATTTTGCCCGAGGTCGTAATCCAATGACAGAAAGTTTTTTTTTTATGATTGAAAGATTACTGGTGGCCCGGAGGCCTTTCCAGTTTCACCAGGACATGTGGGCGAGCAAAGGCTCAGCCAGGAGGCTAACAGAATGTTACGGACCGCATTTTCGTAGTAAAGTATGTATAGTAAAATATTTTCGAAAACAACAAAATTTATTCGCTTATAATTCACCCAAATAAATATATTGGTAAGGTTTTAAAAGAGAACATGACGTGTTCTGTTGAAAGGTTTCTTGAGAAGAGTGCATTTATCCTTTGAAACGGTGAAATGGTTTGTGTAATTGTGAACCGAAAACTCGAAAGGCTGACTCATTGCGGCAGAAATAGATAGAATGTTGGTACCTGAGTCGTATGGGTCGGTAATGCGTTTTACTACACATCTACAGAAACGTAAATTATTTGTTGGTTTTATTTCATTGTCCGATGCAATTACTGTATGTCGTTTACTTCCGAAAAGAAATTACTTATTATTAAAAAGTCTTAATTAGTTTTAAAAAAAAAAGACATTCTGTATTAAGTTATAAAACACCCTTTACACTATGTAGGCCGTGAGTTCGTCCTCATATCGATTCAATAATGATAATTAAAAAAAGTGGTTCCTGGAAACGTGTACCAGCCATGTCATAAAGATTCAAATCTAGTTAGCATGGCATCGCAGCTATAGCATTTCAGTCTCAAGCATAGAGTTCGTCATATTTTATTCTACACCATATACCTAATCGCTGAATTGTTTTGATTTCCGGTCGAAGTCAGCATTTTATTAACACACTAGCGATCCGCCCTCGCTTCGCTTCGGAAACTGTAATTTATTATTGATTTCTCCACTATTTAATGGATGTTATTATACATATAAACATTCCTCTTCGATCACTGTATCTATTAAAAAAAACAGCATCAAAACCCGTTGCGTAGTTTTAAAGATTTAAGCATACATAGGGACAGACAGATATAGGGACAGAGAAAGCGACTTTGTTTTATACTATGTAGTGATTACATTTTGGTCTAAATTTAAATGTATTTGTTCCGTATTCGCAAGTTTTTGGCACTCATAACATAAGGAACTACTACTTCTCGAGCTAGCTTTGGACCGTTGAGTATTGAACGTGTTTATTATTCATGTTAACGTATTTAAATTGATTATTCAGGAGTACTGCGTATTTTTTCACTTTTCAAATTAAACCTTATTTGCTATTGACACTAATGCCCTTCTTAATCTGAACTAAGAGTCGTCTTTCTCAACATTAAGTAAATTTTCGAGGCATATACACGAATAATGATGCAGGTAAAGTTAAAAAAATATTTAAATTATTTGTAAAAATCTCGCTTTTTACATTATCATTGTATTATTTCCGACATTTCGAATACATTACATTTTCCGTGTTCACTGTCGTACAGTAAAATTCGTTTTAATTATGTCTACTACGACCTGCGAAAACTGAGAACAATAATACTAACTAGAGGTCCCGCAGTAGTCGAAATTCGACTATAATTAATTGGAATTGTAAGTTTTTACACTATTATGATTGTATTTTATACTTCTATAATCACAAAATTCGCCAAGACTACACTATAAAAAATATTAACAAAGACAAACAATATTTAATCTCAATTTGACAACAGACGTCAAGAACAAAAGTTTGGCAATAAATAGTATGCATGCGTGTGTGCGTCAAATACATGGTATGTGGTGTGTGTAATGTTTTCTTTAATGATTTAATGTATCTTTTATGCATTATTTAAAAAAATATTAGCATTGTGCACTTCTTCTTTATATTCTCTATAAGTGTGGAAAATTTCATACTCCTCCGTCCGCGCAATTTTCGTAAAAAGGGATACAATGTTTTTGCTTCACATATTAATATATAGATAATGTTATTATTAAAAATCACTAAGAAAATCAATCGTCTTGTTATTGAAACAAGACTCACATGCCCACCGTTTTATGATTGATTCAACGTGAGTAAAGCAACTGATTGCACTTTGTTCCGTTATTCCGCGTGACCCTCACATTGCACGCTCAGAATTGATAGTGTAAAATGATAAAGGCTACCTACACACACATAGAATTAAAAGACTCGTTTTAAATGAAAATAATATAAACAGTATTTGATTTTGTTTTTCATATTATTTGTAAAGTTTCTTAATTCGTTAGCGAATTACATATTTATTTGTATTTTTTATATAATATAGTTGTAGTATTTTGAGGAATAACTTATGATAAGCCGTCATCTGGCTTTTTTTTTATTGCCCTTGTAGGCAGACGAGCATACGGCCCACCTGATGGTAAGTGGTTACCGTCGCCCATGGACTTCAGCAATGCCAGGGGCAGAGCTAAGCCGCTGGCGACCGCTTAATACTATCCACAAGCCTCGTTTGAAGAAGTTAACCTCGTTTAACCATCCCACCGCCCGATACCGGAGTAAGATTCGTCACTCCAATCTAAAACTACTCCTGTTTATCCACTGTGTGTTTTGAGTGATCGTTTTTTCCACGTACTGTCCCATTCTGGACCGGACTTCGCTCTATGTGTTCTCCCGAGCATTAAGACATTTCCTTCAATCCAAGTTTGAAGAAAGCCTTTAATGGCAGACAGCTATGTGACTGTGCCTCTGTAATTAGTAATTGTATGAGAGACGGGGATCAAATACCATACCATACAATACCATATTGCAGTACGATACATTATCTATTCAGATATTCGAATTGGTAGAATTAATGAATAAAGCAAAGCAAATAAGTTCAGTGCACATTTATTCATCGATCTAATCAACCATATTTACTTGCACACTTCTCAAAAACTATATCACCGATTAGACAGTGACTTTACTTGTTGTTGGATGTATTAAGAGCCCAAACGAATAGGTACGACCACACTGCCGCTTACGATCGAAAAGCAATCACGGCTTTTAGTTTGAACAGTGGGACCGTCGTCACACAATACAATAGACTATCAATATCTCCATTGTATCGTATCTCGGCGGTGTTTACGCAGTGATGATCATGGCCTTTGGTAACGCTCAACTCAAGGAGAGCTATTAGATCGTATATCTTGTGCAACATAAAATTATGTCGATTTGAAAACTACAGTACTACGCCCGAGTAGCGAATCGGACCAAAATTTAAGTTAACCATTTATAATTCTGGTTATTTCTTCAGACTTAATATGACATTGTTAGGTCAAAGTGACAAAATTATTGTGCTGTTATCAGTTTGTTTAGTGCGAGTTTTTAAACTTCTCAATCGCGTAAAAGCTAACTCAAATTTGCATGGAGTTGGAACAGCGGCCCTAGCAGCAAATGAAGGGAAGCTAAAGAAAGAAGCAGCCGGAAGCTGAGAAGTTAAAAACTTGCACTAAGCACACAGGTCTCGATATGTGTACAAATTTTCAAATTAATCACACGTCCTGAACTTTATTAAAATATTTCGTTGAAAGATTTCTTTGCACAGATACGGGTCAGGATAATAAACTCCAGTAATATACTCGTACTAGCCGTACTCGCCCGCTTCGCTGAGCATTTAAAATTAGCATTATTATTTATTGTCATTATTATTAGGGAGTCCAACACCCATATAAACATTAGCCTATCCATTACGTACATCTATTTTCTACATGGGTATCAAGTTTCAAGTCAATCGGATGCATGGTTCAGTAGTTATAACGGAACATCCGTAAAAACCACTGAAGATTTATATATTAACATAGATAAATTTTCGGATAATAGATCACGTGATCCTCACGTGAGGAGATCACGTGAGACCACTTCGATGCCTCCAATGAACACTACTCTAACTCAAAGTTTTGAAATTTTCGTTTTTCACGAAAATCGCTTCACTATTTTAAAAGTATTACAAATCATTTTTGATGGGGTTCGAAGCAAGAGTAAATCAGCTAGTTACACAAGAAAAAACCATAAATATATCTGCAATAATAAAGATTTTATCGAATTTTTTTCGTTTAAACGCTCCTCCTGTAAACCTACGAATTTGGAGTTAGCGTAGTGTTCATTGGAGGCATCGACTTGATAATGACACGTTGTGACGTATGTCAGATCCGAACATGGGTCTCCCAACGTGTCAATAAACAACACGAGACAAAATCAATTGGTCGTGAATCGAATTAGGAATGAAGATGATGAGGTTGTGACCCTTAATGTGTGCTTACAAACGTGCTCCATTACATTTCTTCAAATTGAGTGGGGTTTTCTTATATTTGTTGATTGGAAATGACTACGTGCTTGAGAATTACGGTTTGTTTCGTGACAGTATTGCTTTAAAAACCCAAAAAGAAAACGCACTTAAATAGCCAACCAGAAATTATAACATACATTGTTTGACTATCTTGACTGTAATCAGATTATTAGGCCAGAGTAAAATAAAATGTATAGAACAAATTAACATGTATCTGAAATTTAAAAGTTTCAATATAAACACCTTCAATTAAATGATTATGTTGTCCCCGCCCGCGATACCTTTATTATAATAATAATTCCTTTATTTATTTATTTTATTTAGTATTTAAAATGAAATCGGAAATTTTGTTACATTTTACATATTTACTGCATATTTGTTAGTTAAATGATAAAATAAAATATAATTGCTGTAAAACTAAATTAATTTATTTATAATTAAGTAACTCATAAGTTTGCAAGAAATAGGTTAGGCAATAATACAATTAATAAGTAAATACTATCCTTTTCTTTGTTGGTAAACTTAAGAAATAAAAAATACGCTCGAAAAACATTTCTGTCTGCAGTCTGGAACAATACAAAATCTTCTGATAATAAAATTAATGATCAATATGAGAGATTGGAAAAAAACAATTAAAATGATCGACAAACAATGAGACTTTACTACTTTGTCTTTGCCTATTTATATATAGATAACCAAGTCTTAATAACAGCTAAATAACTGATAAGCTCCCAATGTTATATGGTATCGTATATTGAAATACCGTTTTCAGTTAACATTGATTTTTTGATCCTAATCCATCATCGGATTATGTTGGCAAAGTCAAAATTCGACGGGACGATAAGGAGTTTAATGAAGCCCAATTTTGTATTTATTTAATATTTTTTATTAGCTATTCATGAACTTTAATGTTGGCTATGTTAGTCAAAATGTAACGCGTACAAATCTTCATATGTCAGTGGCGATCATTGGGTGAACTGTAATGAAATAATTGTAAATAGACATGCTTTCACAAAAACCGACTTCAAATAGAAAAAAAAAAGATACTCCAAAACAAATTAATATACACTAAAAACAATAATCATCGAAATCGGTTGGCGTGATATTGAGTTATTCATTTATTTGTCGCGCACGTACCTAATGCAAATTTAAGACTTATATGGTTTTCTCATGGATACCACTATCAGAACTGTACTAAATTGACTGAATGGGACTACACGGGAATTGTCAGCTTCATAACAAAAAAAAAAAGTATCATCAAAATCGATTCACCCATTCAAAAGTTATGAGGTAACAAAGATAAAAAAAATAGTCGAATTGAGAACCTCCTCTTTTTTGAAGTCGGTTAATTAAATAGACTAAGTTATAGAATATTAATGAATTAAATATAAATGTTTCTATTAAATGTAGAATCAACTTGGGTTTGGGTTATATATTGACGGGTACTTGATGGGTCGCTAGTTACTACAATATCCTGCTTATTTTTGTTGTAAAGCAATACGATTTGAGGAGTTAATAATAATTGTTATTGCAATGCATATCTAAACCCCCATGTTTCGACAGCTGGAGGCATTCGCTTTGTGATAACTGCGGTTCCCGGCAATCGATTCAACGCCAGCCATCTAAGACAATCACACACAAAACCTCCGGGTACTATTGATAGTACAAGAGAAACTGATTACTATGCTAGTGTTTCCGATAAACTATCTAATGTTCCAATTTCCGTCGATTAATTCCCTACCGCACGATGCGGTCTGCATCCGGATTCTAGCAATATCAGAAATACACAACAGCATTATCAGTATTATCACGCAGTAACAACTAAAAATACTGGTAAATAGGTTTCAGGTGTAAAGCACATTCTTATAAATGTTGTCAGAGGCAAATACGAAAAATAAATTGTTTTCTCAAACTAATGGATCTTATCAAAATATAAACCCTTGCGTTTCTCACTGACTTTTTTTAGTGGTTTGCAATTAGCATCCGATGGTAGATTCAACGCAGCACTGTTTTTGCTAGGGCAGATGTAAGCAAATTATTTTCAGCTGAGCTGCGTAAGCTGACGTCGGATTAGACCCTCCAAGCTAATGGTAGAGAGCTAGGCAAAAAAGAGTAGAAAAAATCACTGCTCATCTTTTATTAAGCTATACGAAAACTCCTGCATTCGGTTTTAATTAAATCCCATATTTATAATCAGTTTTCCATAGTTAAGGCCCGGTACTGAAATATGACCATAATTAATTTGAATTATAAGTTTGAGCATTATTATGATTCTACTGTCAAAGACAATAATCTTCTTTAAAATCTTCTATAATCACAGATTTCGTCAAGGCTACACTACAGACAAACTATTTATTCTGAATATGACAACAGACTTTAACAATAAACAAAATACTATATATGCGTGTATGTGTCAAATACATGGTAGTGTGTGTGATATTTATTTTATTGGTTTAATGTATTTTAATGCAGAATTTTAAAAATATATTAGCATTCTGCACTCCTTTTCTATATTCTCTATAAATGTAGAAAATTTCATACTCCTCCGTCGGCGCAACATTCATAAAAAGGGTTACAAAGATTTGCTCACATATTAATATATAGATTCTTTTTTTTTTCGTCACAGTACCAAAAGTCAACATGATACGGAAAAGATATAATAGCTTTACCAAACGAAATGATGATAGCAAATTTCTTTAAAAATAAATTTACGAATAAAAAAGTTTTATCACATATTTAGATGAACGCCCCCATGACTCAACAACTGGTGTTTATTGTAACCCATAGACAGACATCACAACGTAAATGTCACTACTTTGAGACATGAGGTCGAAGTCTCACTGCTTTGCGGCAGAAATAAGCAGATAATGATGGCACCTATCCGTGCGGATTTATAATTTACTTTACCGCGAGCTAATTCAAATAAAGTGAAATGAGGTTAGTACCTTTCTAGATCGCGACATCACATTTTATAAAAAAATATTTTTGGCTAAAGTTTTATTGTCCCGGCTGAATTCAGAAACGGGAAAATTGGGACTGCACTGCTTCGTTTTCGTAAATCGGAATTACTTTAGCAATTTAGTACTTAATGAAAAAAATTATATAGTTGTACATACAACATATGTATTTTTAAATTATGATGTGTGTCATACACGAATAGCTAAAGTCCTGTAAAGCGCAGAGCGAGACGGGCAGAAATAGGCCATGTTGCATCCTAGCGAAGGGTGCAAGGGATGCGGTAGTCAGTGCTTCGAAATTGAAGAGAGCGCGCTAGGTCCTGAAACAGGCTAAAAGTACTACTTTTCAGTGATTAAAATTTTTAATTTAAATTCATTTTTCGTTTTGCCTATGACTTTAAATAAATAAGATGTGATTTTCGTTCAATTAATATTTTGGAAGTATTCTCGTGAACATGAATCCTTTAAAGTTTGTGGTGAGGTGTTCTACTTTCGAGTCCGATTCAGATGTGAGTTTTAGCATTATTAATTGTTTTTTTTAAACATATATTATGAGCATTCAACCAGCACATTTATCAAATCAAATGCGTACTTTGGCGGACTAAACAACTTTAAACGAGATGGTTTTAATATGGACTAAAGTAAAAACGCAGTGTGGGTTGAATTCAATAAAATATATATTCGTTTTGTTGTACTATATTAATAATAAAAAAAGAATGAATTATGTCACTGAAAGATGTCGAGTCTTCTTTCCTGTTAAGAAAATTCGTTGAATAAAATTTGATGAGTAAAAATTTATAACATTAAACTCATTACAAAGAATTTCAATTTACCACCGTTAGTGGCGAGTGCTGTATAATTAATCTTGAAAGTGAATTGGTATTATATTTTTAACGTAAATTGCTAGTAGGTATAATGGACATATTTTTCCATATGCAAGTTTTATCCAATACCAAACTATGATGGCCTGTAATCAATATTAGAAGGCATTTCCGCGGAGTTGAGTCAAACAATAGTAACGAATCATAGGTTTCCTGAAGGATAGGATATAAGGCTTGAAGCATTGCGTAGTTATCACCATATTGAGAATGAATACATCGATTTCACGCGCTTATGTTTTTATTGTTATAATATATAGAGCAAAAATATATTTTTCGAAATAGTTTGTGGATGCTATAAAACGATTGTCAACTTTTTAATATCATGAGGTGTATCGAACGTGCTCGGTGTAACAACAACAATATAACTTCTATATATTAATACGTGAAGCAAAAACTTTGTATCCCTTTTTATGAAAATTGCGCGGAGGAATATGAAATTTTCCACAGTTATAGAGAATATAGAAAAGAAGTGCACAATGCTAATATATTTTTTAAATAATACATAAAAGATACATTAAATCAATAAAGAAAACATTACACACACTACATACCATGTATTTGACGCACACCCGCATGCATACTGTTTATTGTCAAACTTTTGTTCTTGACGTCGGCTGTCAAATTGAGATTAAATATTGTTTGTCTTTGTTAATATTTTTTATAGTGTAGCCTTGGCAAAATTTGTGATTATAGAAGTATAAAATACAATCATAATAGTGTACAAACTTACAATTCCAATTAATTATAGTCGAATTTCGACTACTGCGGGACCTCTACTATAAATAAAATGGAATTATTTCTTACATGTCTATTTTACTAGGTCGTTCAATTAAAATTACCCATTGGTGCATCTCTTAGTACGTTTCCATGATTACATTCTTCGATGAAATGTCTAATCAATAGCCACCTGATGGAATTGGCGTTCGACGAGATTCATTTAACCGTTAACTTATTTACGGAATCCTCTAGAGAGTACATCAGTGCTAGAAGATTTAGAAATTGTCTTTTATAAGTTTATGTAATAACTATAACTAGAGGTCCCGTAGTAGTCGAAATTCGACTATAATTAATTGGAATTGTAAGTATGTACACTAATATGATTGTATTTTATACTTCTATAATCACAAATTTCGTTAAGGATACACTATAAAAAATATTAAAAAAATGTAAAGACAAACAATATTTAATCTATTCTCAATTTGACCACAGACGTCAAGAACAAAAGTTTGACAATAAATAGTAGGCATGCGTGTGTGCGTCAAATACATGGTATGTAGTGTGTGTAATGTTTTCTTTATTGATTTAATGTATCTTTTACGCATTATTTAAAAAAAAATTAGCATTGTGCACTTCTTTATATTCTCTATAAGTGTGGAAAATTTCATACTCCTCCGTCCGCGCAATTTTCGTAAAAAGGGATACAAAGTTTTTGCTTCACGTATTAATATATACATTGGTGAGAACCAATAATTTGTGTACTGCGAAGTTGTTGAACGTCTTAGTATATACCTATATAGTAAGTAATCAATTACGACGAATCCAATTACATTAATTTGAGTGGTATAATTACTAACGAGGGTATTAAACAAGCTTTCTGAGACCATAGTAGAATTTGCCGCATTTAAATTTACACGTTTCTCGTTGTTTTATTATAATTTCATGCATATTATAAACTGATCAATGAAGACGTGTTGTTGTTGATTCACCGCAATTTCTTTATTAACAAGAACAGACTAAAGTGGTTCGGAAATTTCTTTCTTTTCGCTGTTCGAAGAAATTGCCTTACGGTTCCGTTGACTAATAATCACGTTTAAGCTTTTGATATTTAATTATTTCAACTTGAAGCGGATTTCCGATCAATTGCAAAAAGTTTATTGAGTAAGGCCTCTATTCAATTTAGATTCTTTTATTTTTCGTTTAATAGAATATCGCGGTTTAGTGAGGAATAAATAAAATAACCACCATAAAGTGTGAAAAACGTTTCCTTGTATGTGTTTTGTTCTGATTTTCTTCAAATTATAGTTTATATGCGTTGTTATTCCTAGATCGTTAGTCATTTGTGAACATGTGCTAATTACGTATTATATTTTAAAAAAAAATTACCAGTCTCCAGTATTCGAACACCAGGTGTCTTATCCTTTAGGCTACGACAACTTATAATATTATAATATTCTTTCATTTTGTAATAATAAATATGTGGCTTTAAATGTAAAAATTTAGTTGGTGGTGGTAGGACCTCTTGTCAGTCTGCGCGGGTAGGTACCACCACGCTGCCTATTTCTGCCGTGAAGCAATAATGCGTTTCGGTTTGAAGGGTGGGGCAGCCGTTGTAACTATACTTGAGACCTAAGAACTTATATCTCAAGGTGGGTGGCGCATTTACGTTGTAGATGTCTATGGGCTCCAGTGACCACTTAACACCAGGTGGGCTGTGAGCTCGTCCACCCATCCAAGCAATAAAAAAAATAATTATATTCAAACTGAAATATAAATGGTTCTTTAAATTACATACATCACATTTAGTTAGATTGTTATATCATTTACTGATTTTAAGTGAACTTATGAACATAAAATATAATCGAGTCTGTCCCGTGTAACTGTTGTGTTGGCGTGCCACCTGCTGATGCAACGCTGGTCCGGGAATCGAAACACGGACCGCAGCAACCGCGACGTCAGTCATCAGATAGCCATTACTATCGGACGATCGAATGTTTTCCAGAAACTTCGCACAATAGTTTTAGACGAGAAGCCTACAATTTGACTTAATGAGCTTTTTCAATTCAGTAATAGCGTATTTGGTAGTAAATGTATAATAATGTAAGGTTTTCATGGTTGTTTATAGGTTTTTTTTATACAGCGAACCGCTTTTTTTTATCAATGTGTGCAGTCAATACCTGTAATTGTGTTAGCATTTAATGTGAGATCAATGTATATGTAACCTGTAATGTTCTATGCTGATGTATATCATGTTGGTACCCAATAAATAAAATAAAATTCAAATAAATACACGAACATCATTGAATATTTTGTTACACTCTACATTGTTCCATACAAAAATAATCATTTTATTCATACTTTGAACATAGTAAGAAAATTAAATTCATATTAAATTTGAATGCTATTTTCAGATTACACTATAAAATTATGATTCAAGCTTAGTATCAAAATAAACTTTACAAATTAACGTTAGGTAACGAAAAATAAATATGTGCATAAAAATCATTTGACAACTAATTTGAAACACTTTATAACTCATCCAACATTAAAATTTTCTATAAACATTTTTATTCATTTAACTTTAATAATGATACATTGCGGGCTTGAGGCATCCTCTATCAATCGACCAAGGGTGGTGTAGAGAGGTATTTTGTAGGTGCATTGCGTTATTGACAAAAATTATCGTATGTGTATTGTTATATATTATTGTTATACAGAAGATACAGCGCCGTATATACCTACATACCAATTTTATACTAAACTTTCAAAAAATTATCTACTATCGGTTATAACCAAAGTCATACATGACAACGAAGTATGAAAAATAGCTCTTAAAATAGTTATCGAACATCGACATCGACATAGTTACATTTCAATTTAAAATAACGTCAAAGAAAAAATGAACTTTCACCTTTACCTTTATAACTTCAAACGGGTCGAAGTCTGTAACACGTATGAGTTCATACTTCATTAGTTTCATATGCATAATAATGTATTTATATCACATGCGTCAGACTTTACTTCTAAGGAAAAGGGATATACGACAGGTTTTATAACAAATCTATCTATCTATATATATATAAAAATGTATTGCTGGTCGTTAGTCTCGCTAAAACTCGAGAACGGCTGAACCGATTTGGCTAATTTTGGTCTTGTATTACTTGGGAAGTCCAGAGAAGGCTTAAAAGGTAGATAAATATGAAAATGCTCGGAATTTAATAAAAATAACAAATTTTTAAATTTAATTTTCCTTTGATGTGTCTCCCATCGGGCGGACTCCTTTTGTTTGTTTTAAGTTTATTTTATACAAAAGTTTAGGTCTTTTATTTATCGATTGAGGCACTACGAAGTCTGCCGGGATAGCTAGTAAGATAATAAAAATATATGAAAACAACATGAAAACTAAATATGTGGATTTTACTATCGCGCTAAAATACACTGAACAGTAGCCTCGTAGGTAGTGGCCTGGGCTATACCCTTGACATTACTAATGACCAGTAATAAGCGATTTCCTATACGCGAGATCCTTAACATTCGTATTGTCAAGAAAATGTCTCCCTAGCTCAATGAGATAAGATAACCGATTATAACCGAAGATAATGATTAAAGCTAAACGGTAGGCAGCGGCTTGGCTCTGCCCCTGGCATTGCTGAAGTCAATGGGCGACGGTAACCACTCACCATCAGGTGGGCCGTATGCTCGTCTGCCTAAAAGGGCAATAAAAATAAATAAATAAATAATATGCCTTCGATATCAAGATAAACTCATCTTGTTGGAAAAGGAAAAATCAAAAGAATAGTCATAATATTAAATATTACCGACATATCATAGGAATGTAGTTAATGGTATAAAGAATTAATAGTGGCAGATTTGATACAACTGATTCTAGTCTGACATACTTTTATACATATATAGATTTGAAAAGGAAATATAATGCTATTACCGTATTAAAACTAAAAGATAAAAAATACACTAAACAAATGGATTGATCAACATAGAGCAAATAAATAGAACATCACTAACAAAGTACTTAAAAATATTTCAAGGAAGAAGAAAACTTTAAATTATTTACCTTTTTTTACTTTCGTAACTACAAAGTTTTAATATCATTAAACAAGGCTCGATTGACTCAATTTTACATACATATATCTATCTAAATTAACTCCATTGACACTATTGACTCACTTTTACATCGTAATTTTAGATAATAAAAAACAACGAATTTCGTTTTAGGAACTATCGTTATGTACCCTTTTCGTCTTGAAGACCAAGTTTTTTTTACATCATACTCACCTGGCAACCCGTTATCGTGCTATTTGAAATAAATATTTAAATAGAATTGACTCGAGCCTTGATAAAAAAAAACCTGCACACATATACATCACTTTATAATATAGTACGTTAAAACTTAAATCCTATTTAATTGAAATCGAAGCCAATTTGATAAGTAGCATCAAACGCTAACTCTATGAGCTGCTTTTTTTTTAATTAACCATAATTGCCGTGATTCGCAACAGAATATCTCGAATCATTAACAATTCGTTAAACAGTTTCGATACATTTACCAATCGAAAAGAATCGATATTAGAATTAATTGTCAAACTTATAATTAGATTGTAGGTGGTGATTGATACATCACTTTATAATATTGTACGCTAAAACATAGATCCTATATAATTAAAAACGAAGTCAATTTGACAAGTAGCATCAAACGCTAACTCTATCAGTTGCTTTTTTTTTTAATTAACCATCATTGCCGTGATTCGCAACAGAATATCTCGAATCATTAACAATTCGTTAAACAGTTTCGATACATTTACCAATCGAAAAGAATCGATATTAGAATTAATTGTCAAACTTATAATTAGATTGTAGGTGGTGATTGATACATCACTTTATAATATTGTACGCTAAAACATAGATCCTATATAATTAAAAACGAAGTCAATTTGACAAGTAGCATCAAACGCTAACTCTATCAGTTGCTTTTTTTTTTAATTAACCATCATTGCCGTGATTCGCAACAGAATATCTCGAATCGTTAACAATTCGTTAAACAGTTTCGATACATTTACCAATCGAAAAGAATCGATATTAGAATTAATTGTTAAACCTATAATTAGATTGTAGGTGGTGAGTGAGGCCGTTGTTCCCAGTTCCGCAGTGTTCGTAGGCGACTAAAGCCGTGCGGATATGCCTGAACTGATACTGTTGCGGTCGCCAACGTCACACGACCTTCGGCACACGACCTAGTTTGCTGTTCAAACGTTCTCTGATGCCGGCACCGACAATCTCCTTGTACATACATACATTTGTTGCTTTCGTCACTATGCTATGTATGCAAACTTTTCCTGTTCGAATCGATCACAATAAATGTTAGGTATCGATATTTCGCATAGATATTTTTTTTCTTTTTTACGTAAGTGCACCATGTCATTTTCTTGCAAATATCGTTTGTTTTTTTTTTAGTAACATAGGTGTGTGCACGAGCTCACAGCCCATGTGGTGTTAAATAGTTACTGGAGCCCATACACATCTACAACGTAAATGCGCCACACACCTTGAGATATATGTTCTAAGGTCTCAGTATAGTCACAACGGCTGCCTCACCCTTCAAACCGAAACGCATTACTGCTTCTCGGCAGAAATAGGCGGGGCGGTGGTACCTACCCGTGCGGACTCACAAGAGGTCCTACCACCAGTAAAGGATGAAAATTGTAAATTGAAGTAAACGCAAGATTAAACCGTAACTTATTTTACTCGAAAGTGAACCCTGACAAGCATAGTTCATGAAAGCAATAAATGACAACGGATTTAATATTTAGATTCGACATTCACATTTTTTGTTTTATCATTAATTAAAATATCGACATTCCAAAATCCTAACCATAAGTTTTCGTTTTTTTTATTTTTCAATGCTACCACGAAAACACTTTCGCGCAACCCAAACACAAGTACACTCAGACTCCGAATGCAAAGGTCTTTAACGAGAATACTTCAACCGTGAATCGTGCCGTACTCCGTGCAGTGGTCAGGGTTATAAAACCAACGAGGCGATAATTAAAAGTTACCGGCGACCCATTGAATGTCGCGGCTACTCGACGTCATCAGTCCAGTTCAGTAACCGCTCTCACCTGACGCAATGATATGATAATTACTAGATGGTGACCGCTTGATTCGTATCTGCAATTTTATATCAGCTACTGTTTTTAGTAAATATTATGAGTTTATAAATCCAAGAAACTGCAGTATAACATCAGAATATTACATCATTAAAATAATAATGGATTTATATGAAAAGGTCGTAATCTGTTATGTTTATTTTTATATTGCCCCCAAATTCACAATTGAATAATATGTTTTTGTGTTATTTGATTATATAAACAATTTTACTAATAAAATTCCATGACAATACATATATCCTGTAAACACGACAAGTCAAATTCTAACAACATTCAATCTATTTTGGTAATTTGAAAAATCATTTCAGAAGTTTTTAACTGTCAGCAAGGGTTCGACAACGATTCAAATATTATTGAACTTTATCTCGTTTTCTGCAAATTACAAAATTATCCTTCAGTTTCAGTTCAGCGGCTTCGATTAATTCGGTAAAATTTCGATCAATTAACTTTAATGATCACTCGCTGTGTTCGCAGTTTTGTTCGAGTGGACCTCTCGTGTGTAAAGCGGTGTTATATTTTTTTCACCTACTCAGTTATATTAAAAACTAGCCGCACTCGCCCGCTTAGCTGGGCATTTAAAATTAACACTATTATTTATTGTCATTATTATTAGGGAGTCCAACACTTATATAAATATTAGCCTATCCATTAAGTACATGTATTTTCTACATGGATACCAAGTTTCAAGTCAATCGGATGCATGGTTCAGTAGTTATAACGGAACATCCGTAAAAACCACTGTAGATTTAAATATATTAGTATAGATTTGAAAGAAAAAAAAACGAACACAGGGTCTACCAATCAAAAACTGCCTGAAATTTCACAAACTACACTTAAATTGCCATCCGTTTCTGAACTAGGCTCAGTACTTCCAGTCTCTGGCTCATCAAAAATTAACAAAAGAGAGCTGCTTATAAATAAATAATGAATATACCGAACGTTTCTAAAAACACTCTTTCATTAGGAGCGCTCGTTTATAAATTCGAATTATTTAATATAGCTCATAAACGTAAAAAGAAAACAGTAATTTCTTTACATGCATCAGGTACTAAATAAAAAAATATATTTTATTATATGCATAATTTTGCTTGTGAAATCAGTCGAAATTCTACAACAATTCCATTAGGATTTCGAATACTTTTTATCTTAAAACCTATAGAATAAGGTTCATAATTGTATTTACAAAATAAACGAATTCCGTCCTTGCGTCGTCCGTCCTTGCGCTGCTGACACGTGTATATACTGATAGTGGATTCAATATGCAATGTGCAACACTGAAGTAATGCTTCGTTAATTAATAATCTATACTTCTATACTAATATTATAAAGAGGAAAGATTTGTTTGTTTGTTTGTTTCGAATAGGCTCCGAAACTACTGGACCGATTTGAAAAATTCTTTTTCCATTAGAAGCCGACATTGTCCCTGATGAACATAGGCTACTTTTTTTATTATTATATTTTTTTGGTTTCATGTGTGTTTTAATGTTTCCGAAGCGAAGCGAGGGCGGGTCGCTAGTAATAACATAAATACTCGGTGATTTAATGAACGTATTATGCTGTTGTTCAATAAACATCGCATAGAAAAAGTGTTTTGGAAAAAGCGAACTAGGTCTTTCTTAATGTTTTACAGACAATTAAATTTCTATTCATATAAAAGTCGATGTCTGCATGTATGTACACATATATGATGATTTCGATGAAATTTGAAGGACTTTTTCAAGTGACCCAGCGATGTGAAATTTGGTAGCAAAGGGACGAAATTCGGAATACGGCCCACCTGATGGTAAGTGGTTACCGTCGCTCATGGACGCCAGCAATTCTAGGAGCAGAGCCAAGCCGCTGCCTACCAAACACTATATAAACGGTTTTCGTTGTCAAAGAAAACTCGTCGATTGTAAAAATAGAATAATAATATGTATTGAAATAGCACTCTTCAAGTTATTTTTGACGGCAATGAATTGCTTGAAAATTCGGCTGAAACCGTATCTTTGCGATGTAACATAGCAATAATACAATGCCCAACGTAACGTCAAAACAATAGCAAATCTTTGAATCTTATTGTAATTCACCTAGACGTCATTAGAGTAAAATAAAATTGAATGCTGCACTGAAAATACCTCCAGTATCTATTTGTTTGTCTATTAAAGATATTATTGTATTGCATGTTAAAACTCTTCGTGTTGCATATAAATATTTTTTTCTCTATTTAGGTTGGATATGATGCTATTTTGAGACACAGAAACGAAAAACTGCTTAAAAAGCATAATAATTAATAACAATATGCTGTGTGTATCCAATTGCGTACGCATATTTTTTTTTTGCCTAATCGTAATACAAATAATAAATGTATCAATGGCATGTATTTTTTTTAATGAGTCTTATTAACTTTACTCGAGCCTGCGTAACTATTAATTACTGCAGGGCTTTTCTTACTCAACTTTGTGCTAAATATGGTTTCAATTTAAGAAATTGGTAAAATTAATTTCGATGATTTTATCAATATTCACGGTGGTATTTACTACCGTAATTAAACCTAGCATCGTTCCAGTTAAACTAACTGGAAAATAACTCCGTAAATAAGAAGTTGTGAGGAATACGAGTTAAGGCGCCTAATCTCTAATTGTTATTTCGACAAAACAGGTAGCACAAGGATTTTTTTAAGTCTTAATATATTTGTAAAAACTATTAAAAGAGTGTTAAGCCTTCCAGACAAAATAGTCACGAATGATGTGTTTTAAAAAACCAATCAAACAAACAGGCGATGAGACCATAAATCTGTATTCAGACAAAAAGTTAAACTTTTGAACTAAAGTCGAAAGATCATCTTCGCACGGTCTTCAGCAATTAAACATTTAAAATAAATATTTAAAAAAAATCTAGCGTGTCAAATTTATCTATGGCAATTTTATCGACTATGACTTTCATTATTGACGTCACGTCAGTCTATTTCCTCGTTTAATTATAAAAGTAAGCCCTTGTCTCTCGAATCTCGATCATATTTCCCGACGTTTTCAATTTAAAACTTTGTATAGCGTAAACCCGGATAAGAGCATCTTCCATTGTAACGTTTAACCAGCCTTGTCTTGTGTTCCCGTTTCCAGCATTCTCTATTCCGTCGTTTCATACTTTCTTTTGAGTGGATGGATTTAGTAGCAACTGCTTCGAGTGTGTTGTCTCGTCAGAATCAATATCAAATAGCACCTGTACGTCTTTTCCACATACTGAAATCGTTTATTGCTTCACATTCACAACAATTATTTAAATATTTGATCACCTGTTTTATTTTCGAGTTACTAACTAGATCAGAAATTACAAATTTATATTATAGTCTGGTGTATTTCGGGTATTTTTTTGTTAACGTAAACATTTACAGGAAAACCATTCAAATGTGTAATTTACAAGGTAAAAATGTGTGTGGAATATTGGTTTTCCAAATATTGCTTTATGATATAATAATATGGATGCAAATTTAAACCACAAGGCAAAGTCACGCGAGTACTATAGTCGTAAATATCTGTAGACATTCGTCTGATCGATGACTGATAAAACGAATAAAATTTCTATTTTCATTCTTTCGTTTCCTACGTAATCTGTCAAGATTGAGTGAGGATAAGATTTTATATATCCGATTTCATAACACCCGAAGAATTTTATCAAAATTGTTACACAGGTACTTTCAATAAAACGACATTATCCGAAATTTTGCAAAGCGACAAAAGATTGTTATTCATTGCAACGAACAGCCCATCAAAACAATCGAACGGATTCTTTTCTTGAAGTAAATCCAAAAAGAGAACTTAAAAACGAATTGATTACGCGATCATGTAAATTTTTTGTCCTATCTAGTTTAGCTACGCCTGGACAGGTAGGTGAGCTCCTGGGCTCAACCTGAGAGAATTTGCTAATATTAGCCCCTAGCAAGCATTGAGAAGATCCGGCGAGAAAATCAGTAGGCGATATCAACTTAGTCTCAATTAAAATAACCACTATTAGAAGACTAACACTTTCACCGCTGACACGTGTTGCGAATAACATGTTGTGCTTTGCACGTGTTGCTATGTCGCCATCGGACATCGTTACGACCTCAAGTGCAGCGTACAATTATAATTAATATTTGTTGTAGGCATTAACGTATTTACTGCACGTTTTGTCTGTTAACGAATTCTGTGTATTTTGTCATTGAAATGGCCAACTTTAAAGTATTTACCTAATTAATTTAAAACTTTTACTATATTTAGTTTATGGTAACAAATGCACGATTAAACCGTAAAAGTTTAAACTAAGTCTATTATTCGCGAGAACGGAAGAAAATATTAATTCATTTAATTTTTGTAGCCTATAACTAAATCTAAATCTAATGTATTGTTAGCGCTTATTAAATTTCACTGTAAAAATTTCTATTGATGAAGACTGTACCGAGAATTACATAGTTCATACGGTCGAGCCCCCAAACTAGTCTTTCGCCTCAAACGTGCCTTCTTTATCAAATGCGCCCTTTGCCCTTCATCAATGTACGGATAATGGAAACATATCGTTGACTGATAACGCTACACCGCTCGACTGCGAAGCGGATCTTGCTTTGTACTTTGTAGAGAGGGGTTTCGCATTTAGTCTTGTTCGGCCACCTAGAACTGGTACCGCGCGGTTTTACGTCCCCAGTCATTATGACGAACCAAAAAACGTCCGGACGCGCTTACTGACTCAGCCAGTCAGTTGTCAGTTGTGTGATGTGTCAGTGTGATACAGTTCGCTGAGGAGGTCTGACGTGTGTCCGTTATCGCGTCTGTCTTACGCAAACTCGAATATCACTAGTATTCTGCGATCTGATATTTAGTTCCAAAGAAATAATTCTGTGATTTAATTTATTTTATTTACATAGCAATTTTTCATACATTAAATAAAATGTCTCTGGAATTGGAAGATTACACGGGAGCGACAGGCGACGTCTTTGAAGATTTTCTCATCATCTTTCGCAGATGTTTGGCAAAGGTAAATGGCAATCTAAATTTGGGTTAGCTAATAGCTAGTCTCTGTCTGGTTAACGAAGCCAACAGTCTACTACAGTTGACGTACATACGTTATTGATTTTATCGATACCTAGTGTGATTGCTTAATTTAAAAATGGATATGAACTCTTATTTAGACTTCTGGGATTACATGTTAAAGGTACATAAAACTTACAATAACCTTTGCGTAATAATTTAATTAATTGGAACGTTTTCAAAAACTACAAAGATTAAAATCTATTTTGATCGGGACACGTGAAATTTCGTAAAGCCGCCAAACTCTCCTACGACATTGAAATACACGTCATCAGCCTTTTACGTTTGTTGCCTGATACAAAAAATCCCACGTGTTTGATTTTTCCATAATTGAGAGTGACAGTTTAAGCGGTGCCGAACTATGTTAAACGAATGCCGATAGTAACGTTATCGTGGAACGTATTTATGTTAATTTTGTAATAATGACCTTGCGTGGCTGTTACCTAGGCGACCGCAGTGGGTATGCTTGTTAGCTCTGCGAAATTCGGAACACTTGTGAACACTTCCTATATTAAATTTCTCAAGTGAAATTCGTCGATCAGAAATTTATCATACACATTCCACCATATACATATACACACACAAAAAGCTGAGCGTCTATCCGGCAGCATTGCGAATAACTTTCTTAGTTTAATTAGAACTTTCACTTTTACGTTTTGCTCGAATATCGAACTCTGTCTAAAATTCACAGTAAACGAAAATTTCGAAAGTGTGCCATCACAGTCTTTTAAATATAAATCAGCTTACTTCAATGCTGGAAACAGTTAAATATCGATAACGAATATATTTATACATTATTAAATGTAATATTGTATTATTTAGAAAAATACTAATACATGAGAGTTTTTGGTCAGTGTCAGATAAATTCAGTGAGTTAAACACCACGCACAACTGCACACAGCTAGTTTCAATGTCATAACCGTAATATTGTAATGAATTATTAGAACTGAAACGGCACGAACAAAGCGAATTTCTGCGATTCTCCAACACAGAACGTTTTAATTGTTAAAAAAGCTATTTCAAAAGGTACCACGTTCTCTTAATACCTTAAGACTTCAGGTAATAATAAAATGAAATTAAACTTCATACAAATGGCAAGAAAATATTTTCGTTTCTATTAATTATTTAAAATTGCAAGCATTTAGAAATTAGTCTGAATTAATTTAAAGATACAAATACTCCATTATGTCAAATATTGTTCAGTTAATTGCTTGGAAACTATTGATTTTAGAAAAATAAAAATGTACGAAGTGCTTGTATGAGTAGATCCAAAAAAAAGCAAGCACATTCATTCATGAAAGGAATGACTCCTTTCATAAAATGAACTCATTAGTTGAGTTCGGAAACATGAAACTGTCTGGAAATTTGAAAGGTTTTTTTAAACGATGAGACGACTTGTTTTAATTGAAGCAATTAAGTATGTATACTTAGTCTGGCCATAAATACTGTTACAATTAAAAATAAACAAAATATTACATTTGAATTTGGAATCTATCATTTTTATATGATTGCTCATTGAGTTTTCTCATTTTGGCGCCAATACATTGTACAATATTTTGCGATATTAAAATGGAGTGGGGTGATAAAGAGAACCGAATCACTGTGATTGCATTACACAAAGTAGGTATGGAGCCAAATGCAATTTTTTAAACTCTCCATACGCTTGGTATTAGTAAAATGTTTGTGTACCGGGCTATTAATAGGTGCAATGAGACCTCCTCTGTTTGTGACAGAAAAAGATCTGGCCGTCCACGTAGTGTTCGTACGAAAAAGGCGGTGAAAGCAGTAAGGGAAAGAATTCGAAGAAATCCTGTCCGAAAGCAAAAGATTTTATCTCGGGAGATGAAGATAGCACCTACAACCATGTCGCGTATTTTAAAAGATGACTTTGGACTTGCAGCCTATAAGACACGTACTGGTCATTTCTTAACTGATAATTTAAAAGAGAATAGGGTGGTAAAATCGAAACAACTACTGAAGCGGTACGCAAAGGGAGGTCATAGAAATTTTTTGTTTATGGATGAGATTTTTTTTACAATTGAGCAACATTTTAACAAACAAAATGACCGTATTTATGCTCAAATCTCTAAGGAAGCTTCCCAATTAGTCGACAGAGTGCAACGTGGGCACTATCCGACTTCAGTGATGGTTTGGTGGGGTATTAGCTATGAAGGAGTGACTGAGCCATACTTTTGTAAAAAAGGTATCAAAAGATCGGCACAAGTGTATCAAGATACCATTCTTGAGAAGGTAGTGAAGCCCCTTAACAACATCATGTTCCATAATCAAGAATGGTCCTTCCAGCAAAACTCGGCGCCAGGTCATAAAGCTCGGTCTACGCAGTCTTAGTTGGAAACGAACGTTTCGGACTTCATTCAGAGCTAAAGACTGGCCGTCGTCTAGTCCCGATCTTAATACGCTGGATTATGATTTATGGTCAGTTTTAGAGAGTACGGCTTGCTCTAAACGCCATGATAATTTGGAGTCCCTAAAACAATCCGTACGATTGGCATTAAATTTTTTTCGGAAAGAGTGCGTGCTTCTATTGATAACTGGCCTCAACGTTTAAAGGACTGTATTGGAGCCAATGGAGACCACTTCGAATAAGCTTTTTATACTTTAAATTGTTTTATATTTATGTATTAAACTAACACACTGTAAAAGTAATAAATGTTATTTGCAATAGTTTTTCCTTTGTCTCAGTATTTATGGCAAGACTAGGTAGTAATAACAAATATTGTTAATAAGAAACAATAAAAAAAAGATCAGATTGAATATTAAATTTAAGCTATATTCTACATCAGCGAAAATTAAATATTTAATTTCCAAATAACGCAACGAAATGTAGTCCAATGCTTATAGTTGACTTTGCACTTGGTGACAATGGCAGTCTTTTTGACGAAGAAAATTTTGCATCAATCGACATCTTTCAATGAATCTATAAATTCCAAATACACGTATGTTGGGTGTGCCGGCTAAAATGTTTTTGCAAAACGTATAATTTGCAAGATTTGACAAACATAAAGTTCTTTTTTTGCACTTTCATATGCTAAAATTTAAATATAAATTTAACATCCATACAAATATTTATAAAAACTGCTGAAATAATAAAATTGATATTATTAAATGTAATAGAAGTAACATGCCGCCCTATGCGAATTTACAAAATCGCACGCACAATACGTCCACTGCTGTCGAAATATCGAGGCTAAGCAAACATTAGCAAGTGCATCACTGATATACATTTTAACATCTTATCAGAACAAGAAAGATAGGCAGTCTGATATCGTAATTTTATTGGCTTATTTTAAGTGTCTACAAAGATCAATTTGTTCATTTTGAACCTTTAGTAGGTATACTTTTATTTTATTTTATTTTTATTGCTTAGATAGGTGGACGAGCTCACAGCCCACCTGGTGTTAAGTGGTTACTGGAGCCCATAAACATCTACGACGTAAATGCGCCACCCACCTTGAGATATCAATTCTATGGTCTCAGTATAGTTACAACGGCTGCCCCGCCCTTCAAACCGAAACGCATTACTGCTTCACGGCAGAAATAGGCAGGGCGGTGGTACCTACCCGCGCGGATTCACCAGAGATCCTACCACCAGTAAATCATACTTGCAATTAAATGTGTAACAACGACACCTTTTACCGGATTTCATCTTTGCTCGATTAATATTCCAAACTTTCAAAATAGGCAGATATTACATGCGTACCAAAGTTGACAATTACTTTTAATCTTTAATCTTCCTCTTTTACAATAACCATTGCCCATTACCATGTTTCTACAACGTATAACGTCATTGCTATCAGCTGTGACGTATTCAGCACTACATATTCAGGTCGATAAACGTTGACGGCTTAAAACGCCACTTTATTATAACTCTTATCGTCCTAACTAACCAGTAATAATATTCGTTATCATCCCAAAAAGTATTTCATTTAATAAACTTATACTGCTCCCAAAATGTCTGATGACGTTAAATTTTTGTAATTGAATTTGGGTCTTGCAGTGAAACGTCATTTATTATAATGAATGATCATGAATGAAACATCATTTATTATAATGAATGATGTTATAAAAAAATTAATTAGAATTAACATAAAATGAGGAAATTTAAAAAAAAATATACGGCAATAAAGGGAAATTTGCGTGAATCATCATAAAATATAATATAATAGCGTCATAGATTAAAATTTGAATTAATTATAATTTACTGGGAAGGAATAAAGGTAACAAACAACAACACTTGTTATCGAAAAATGTTTCGTCAATATTCTGTGAAATGATAAAAAATCGTTGTAAAATAAATGCGAAACGAAATGTGTGTTACATACATTATAGAATGAAGTATGTAGTCTTTCAAATAAAATAAATAAACTTAAATACATATTATGTTGATTATATGAATTTCTAATTTATTATTGCTGTTATTTTGTCTCATTCTCTTTTTTTTCCTTCCTATGCTGATAGTTTTGTGTGGCTATATCAGCGTTACCCTGGCATGTAGGTGAGCTCTCGGGGCTCAAACCGGAGGTGTTGCTAACACTGGTCCCAGCAAGAGCAGTGCTTCGCAGAATCTACCACCGGATCGGAAACGCGACCCACTGAGAAGATCCGGCGAGAAACTCAGTGGGCTGATTCTGTTTAAGGGACGTAAAAAAAATTAAATAAATAAAAATAAAGACTTCAGTACAATACTTCATTCAAATCGTAGCCAACGCAGCAGACGTATGACGCGGCGTGCTCGCGTGTTGCGTCATCATCGTGACATTCCAACCTCTATATGTGTTACCGGTACAGAGCGTGCCGGAATATATCCTCGGCTAAAATTAACTATGTAAAATCTTTATTGTTTTTGATTAAATAAAACGTGACTTATGCAATTTTGTTGGAAAATTTGTGACAAGAACGACGTTTTATAGGACTTGACTGAAAGTTTTAAGTAATGCTCGTAGAATAAATATAAAAGTTTCTCAATTCAAATATTTAGTACTTAGAAAAATCGATTTCAAGATAATTTCTATGGTTTTGAAATGAAAGAATGCTTGTATACTCGTGTTCTTTCTTTTGTTGCGTCAAGTAGTGATTTTAAAACAGCTATGAAAATAATAATAACATATATTTTTAATGTTGTAATGACTATCTCAAGGCTACCGTCGCGAATTTGCATTCAAGATTTTTAATAAATTCTTTAATGTTGTGAATCGAAGAGTATTTTCCTATATTCTTTGCAACACTTAAAATGTTTTAGAAAATAGGTACATGTTGTTTTGTAAATTTTAATGCTACAAGTCACAAGACGACAAGTGAGGAAAAATAAAACAACTATATAGATATGTAATTAAGATTTCAGACGAAAAGATAAAAACACACGTCGGAAAAATACGTTAAAACGCGAAAACCACGACGCAATTAGCATCGTGATAAGCGAAATAAAAAAAGAGAGACGATTTTATTCATAAATTGAATTTGTTAAAAACTTAACCTACATTAAATACGTTCTTAACAAAAATGATAATATTATTATAATAACTTATGGTCCAATATTCAATAACATAAAGGAATCGGCAACAGTGAGCTGCGGCTGGGTTGTGCCCCTGAGGTCAATGGGGTATTATTGGGATCCATGAGTGGTAACAACTTACCAGGTGGGCAGTTGACATTGCTGCCCATTATGGAATCATTATGGAAGACCGGGCTCAGTGGTGTAGATTGGGAGAGGCCTATATCCAGCAGTGGACGACTGTGGGCTGTTGATGATGATGATGATGATGGAATCAAGAATCTAATCAATATCAATACTGAGACCTTAGAACTTATATCTCAAAGTGGGTGGCGCATTTACATTGTAGATGTCTATGGGCTCCAGTAACCAGTTAACACGCCAGGTGGGCTGTGAGCTCGTCCACCCATCTAAGCAATAAATAAAAACTAGAAAGTAAACTTATAAGTTTCCAAACTAAATGGAAATCGAAAAAACTCAGAACGATTATTACCATCTGCTTGAATTAAATTATACATTATGAAACTTTAAACATTGTTTAATAAGTGTATTATATAATAATTAACGCGTAATAATGATATAATTATTACGGCAGTAGTATTTGTAGTAAGTACATGTTCACATAATCCCAAAATAAAAGCTTAAGTTTTATTTTCAGACGTTGTTTTAAATTTTCACAAACAAACTTCGTAACGGACAAGTTCACGGATGTTTAATTTATAAACATATTGTTTTAGATTCGCATTTTTTTCTCGGCTCAACATTAAAAACGATTACATTGATGAAGCGTTGAGCTCACGTGGTATTACTATTAATAGCATCGTTCTGAAGCAGAATGTTCGTGAAATACGAAATTTTCTCTATACTCAATGTTAAACTGGTGAAACACGAACAGGCTTAGGTATAATAATATGCGATTCAATGAAATACTGATAGAAAGTAGATAAATTAAAAGTTTTATTTGACGTAGACGATATTAATTATTCCTCGTCCATACAAAGTCAGTTGATTTATAGGTAACGTTTGCATATTCATAAAAATATTACTGATATAACAGACAACCCTGCGATTTGTATGTTATCTATATATAAAAAAATGAATTGCTGTTCGTTAGTCTCGCTAAAACTCGAGAACGGCTGGACCGATTTGGCTAATTTTGGTCTTGAATTATTTGTGGAAGTCCAGAGAAGGTTTAAAAGGTAGATAGATAAATATGAAAATGCTCGGAATTAAATAAAAATAACAATTTTGTTTTTCCTTTGATGTGTCCCCCCGTCGTACGGATTCCTTTTGTTTGTTTTAAGTTTATTTTTTACAAAAGTTTAGGTCTTTTATTTATCTATTGAGGCACTACCAAGTCTGCCGGGTCAACTAGTCAAATATATTTTCGTATTTTGTATATTACCAAACAGTTTTCTGTTCGAGCGAATTCAATTCGGAGCTAAACACAATAATGTTATGTTTACCTCACACTCGCACTTTAACACTGTCGTTTTCAGTTCCCTAGTGATCGCGTGCTTCACCTTATTGCATTTTCTTATCTTACGGGTCCAGCCCTAAACTGTTGATTTCAATTATTGCTCAAGGAAAGGAATAGTGCCGTAAAATGCGAAATCAGTTTAATGTCTGGTATTTTTTTTTTATTATCTGAATTGTTTTTTTTTTATATTCCAGTATTTAATACCAATTCAATACTGGATTCATGTGAATAACGATATGAGAGAGAGAGGAGTGAGTGTTGAGATGACGGCTGATAGAAGAGAACGTGGAAGAGAAAAATTAGCGGTACCGACTCCACTTAGTGGGATAAGGTGAAAAAGAAGAAAAAGAATATTTAATACAAATTCAAAAACATATGTATTTAATATGTATAATGTGTTCCCTTATTTGATACCGGGTGATGATAAGAGCTAGAGAGAGCTAAGAGAAGATTAGCATCTTCTAGAAATGGCTAAACTGCCCATATTTTTCGTATTCATACAACAACATTTTTGAGACAATTAAAACCGTCAAAAAGGCTGTACACCGTGCCACAGCCTCATTCGGGTGTAAGATAGAAAGGTCCATTACACAAAAAAGTAAAAAAAAAACATATTTGTTTGTTCGGGCTTTTCATAATAAATGTAGTTCTTACTGAAATTGTTTTCGGTAGATTACAAATATTTTACTCGTATAACCTCGTCCTCTTGATAAACTGTTTACTGTTAATAAAAAGATTCATGCAAGTGTTAGCGACCGTTCATCGTTCGCCAGATCACGGTCAAAACGGCTCATAAATGTGTCACGATCTGTGTGTTCGAATATTCGAACGCTACGTAATAATTACGTAAACATGTGACTTCAGACTTTTGTTGCGAACGTAGAAACATGCGAGACTATTTACGTACGGGTACGGCTTTTTGTTTGCTGACTGACTGACGAATTTGTGATGTCACTTTAGTTTTAATATGTCTGCTTTATATTTGAGACAGTCAGCGCAAAAATGGCCTAAGCTTACCATAGTTACTGCTGTGAGCGGCATGAGTTTTTAGTGAGGTTCAACTCCCACATACGGGATCCGGTTATCTTCTCCTGTAAAAAAAAAAGCTTACCATAGTTAGTATGGAGGTTTCCATGGGCCCGCGGTCTGCTCCCAACACCTTGCAGATCGTCAAGTCCCACATATCCTGTGCGCCCCCTAGGCGCGGGGACCTCGCTGGAGGTTCGGCACCAGACCGAAAAAAAAGATTTAGTATGGAGGCAATTAAGTCTGAATTTTCATGAATTTTAATTTGAGTAGGCAAAAAAACAATACGCGCAAGAATAATGTTTATAAAGCTATCTGTTATCTATAGGTGAAACTATGGATAGGCCGGTTTTGCATCAAAATTTATTATATTTTAAATAAATTCCAATGTACGTCATATAAGCTGGAATATAAAAAAAATATGGGTTAGGCCACTTTTGCGCTGATCGCCTCATTTCTACAATTTTGTGGTAAATATAGTATTTAATTTATGGTTTATACATAGGCGGCACTGAAAATTTCGGGAATTAACGAAGTGACACAACATTACTATTTAAAAATGTATTTATTCCTTTTCGAAGTATTCTCCGCGAAATTTGACACATTTTTCCATACGATGGAACCAATCATTGAAGCAACCATTCCATTCGGAAGTTGAGGTCTCCAAAATGGCCGTTTTGTAGGCGTCCACAGCTTCTTCACGTGATGAAAATCTCTGTCCACGCAATTTATTCTTTATTTTAGGGAAAGTATAGAAATCATTAGGGCTTAGGTCGGGGCTGTACGGCAGATGGTCTAATAATTCTATGTTTTCTTGCTCTAAAAACTCTTTTGTTCTGTGCGCGGTGTGAGAACTCGCATTGTCGTGATGGAGGATGATGCGGCGGTTACAGTTCTCTTTACGGAGTTCAGAAACGACCTGTGGCAAACAAATGCTAGCATACCATTCTGCATTAACCGTTCTTTGTCCCTCAAGAGGAATAGTCGTAACATGGCCGGTTTTGGAGACAAACGTGGCCACCATTTTTTTTGCAACACTCCGTGAACGAACAATTTTTGTTGGCTTTAACTCATTTTCGAACACCCGAACTCGTGACTGGTTTTTTGTTTCGGGTTCGTACGCGTATATCCAGGATTCGTCAAATGATACAATGTTGTATACAGCATTTGAGGATCCTGCGTGGAATCTTTCGAGAGTTCTGACGCACCAAGTAACGCGAGCCGCTTTTTGCTCTTCACAGAGCGAATGCGGTATCCATCGGGAAAACAACTTTTTTACACCTAATTGTTCATGCAAGATTATTTGTATTTGACTCATGCCAATGTCTAAAGTTGCCTGAATTTCGCGGTATGTCACATGTCGATCTTCCTCAATCAGCTTACGCACAGCATCAACGTTTTCTTGGGTGACTGCAGTTTTTGGGCGATCTTGACGGGGATCATCACTGAGCTTGACACGTCCACGTTGAAACTCAGCAAACCAGCGATAAATTGTGGTTTTGGATGGGGCTTCATCACCAAATGCAGAAATCATCCGGTCAACACACTGTTTTTGTGTTAAACCATTTCGAAAGTCATAATAAATCATCGTTCTTGAATTTTCTCGAGTCAATTCCATTTTCTCAACGACTAAACAAGTTTGACAAAACCTCGTGACAAGACCAAGAATCTTTTTTTAAATAAATAAATGGTATTCGATTTTTAAAACCAAGGAGTTTTCAATTAAAAAGATTTTAATATGACAGGAACAGTGGAAATATTCCATTCCCGATACTTTTAGTGCAGCCCTCGTATTGACGATGCGCTCACGGCTCACTTTTTTAAAGTGGTTTCTGAAGTCAATAGATGTCAGAACGTAAATACTGCCACTCACTTTAAAACATGACAACGAAATCACAATTGTATTGTACAGCAACATTAGTACTGACAGTAACGTACGGTATTTGGCTCCGTAGTATTACCGTTGACTAATGGTCGTTAAAAAATCGACCACAATATACGGAATAGACATATTGTGGAATAATTATTTCATTTATGTCTGAAATAAAGGGAGAGGTGGCCTAAGTAAATTGGTTAGGTTAACCAATTTAATATCACCAAACTGCAGACTTAATTGAATTGTGAATTTCGCCACTGTGCACCGAAGTGATCTCTGTAGCACGGATGATATTAACCGCCTTAGAATAATACCTAACGTCTTCAAAATGATAGTGAAAATTCGACTCTATTATTGGGTGTTACGAGTAAAATTATAATTATTTATGATGAGATGGAGTTGGGTCTATTTGTATATTATTAATAAATTAATAGCAAAATACTAACACAAAAAAGGTTTCATAAAAATTCAACTATATTATGAAAAGTAAAGTTTTTGAACGTCACCATACACACACATACACATTGTCATCTCTTACCAATGATAATAAATAATGACTAGTTTTTAGTCATCAGACCTCTTTAAATTTTTATCAAACCCAAAACGCAAATTTCTAATTAGTTAGCGTATATGCATACGGTAGAGGAAAAATAAATAGTAGTCTCTTTTTTTATCAAAAACCTTGTCGCGATATCAGACTTTGGAATGTCAAATAGCTAAGGTCCGGTACCGTGGCCTTGACATGGTTGATGAGCGTGGAGGCGTGGTGAAAGAGCAATATATGCCAATTCATAATAAATTACCGCTTACAATTCCTGGCGTTTTAATGTCAGCAAAATTGTAAACATAATTTCATACATATTGATTATCACAGGATCTTTCACAAATGTTTGTATATTAAAAAGTAGACAGTGTTTGTCGCCAGACCTTGTTATCTATGTATATCTAAATAAATCCGTTAATACTACATGTAATTAAATATAATTTTCAATGGTAAGACAAAAAAAGACTGTTGTAAAGAGCGTAACTATGAGGTTTTTTTTACAAACTTTGGATGCAAATTAAGAGATTTCTGAAAATTAATAAAAATTATTAATTCAGATATAATACTTAAACAAAATTGTAACGTACGCATCTTGGAATACGGGGGGTCACTAAACATTAAACTAAAATGTAGATAAGTACGAATAAATGTAAATCAGCTATAATTCATACTATGAAACGAGGAGTTGAGGCACAAACTTATTGGTGTCTATGAATCACTTTGTAAGGT
This sequence comes from Bombyx mori, assembly GCF_030269925.1. Classification (NCBI taxonomy): domain Eukaryota; kingdom Metazoa; phylum Arthropoda; class Insecta; order Lepidoptera; family Bombycidae; genus Bombyx; species Bombyx mori. The sequence continues at coordinate 4,731,391 of NC_085107.1, read as the reverse complement.
TAATAAATCTGTCACATTATGTCACGTGTAATGTAAAAACCACCAAAATTGATATGCGATTTTTCAGCCCTGTAAACTTAAAATTTTACATGTAAAATGTATAGAACCTCGGTATTTTTTGTAAAATTTTTCGTTTACATGGGTCTACTGAAAAATACGCTGTTTTGGAACGTTTATTTTCCTTTCGCCACCGCTATTATGGGCTGGTGGGACTACAAGATGCCAAGCAATTTTAAATACACCACGGTAATTTCATTTTGATTCATAGTGTACTTTTTGTCTTTTAGATTCTTATCAGTTACGATTAATAATAACAATTTCATAATGTTTAGATTTTTACTATGTATTGTATATTGAATAGAAATTACATTCAAAATGTAAAGCAGACGCGATGCATGACATTTTCGCAGATTGCCTTCCGCGTGATTATTCCGTTCAACCCATTTAAGTACAATCGCTAACGCTGACGTCATGAGTTGAATCATAGTTTATCGAGTTTGTTCCGGATAGCACCAAGTCTCGTGCAGAATATTTAAATTTTACCCAAATTATAATATATTAACATTAATAATTTTTTTTAAACTCCTTAGAAATGATTAAACGTCAATTCTACTTTTTGATTTCGAACATCCTTAAGTTCTATAGGTTCTTTATTTAACTATCAAACGCGCATTATTAATTATTGCTGCACTTTATGAGTTTGTTGACTTAAATGTCATTATTTCAACTAAATAACTATGATGTGGTTTATTCCTTGAAATCATAATTCGATCGATTTTAAAAGATATTTCTTAGTTATCTTAATAATTCGTCAAATTCTGCAGCGTGGAATGGAAAAATTGTCTCGTGGCATCGTCATCATATTATCATTAATCCATAGCTGTCCGCTGTAGTAACGCATGGCCCTCTCCTAATTTAAACCAGTGAGCCCGGTATTCGAGTCTCATCCGTTTCTTACCGGCTAACCTCAAATACTGGTCTCCGTCCTCGTCGAACTCTTCGATTACAACAAAAAGTTCGACGAGCGAACCTATTATAGTAAACATACCATGGAGATTCTCGCCGGATCTTCTCAGTGGTTCGCGATTCCGTTCCGGTGGTAGATTTAGTGAAGCACTGCTCTTGCTAGGGCGAAGCACTACTCTTGTTAGCAAATTTTCTCAAGTTGAGCCCGTGAGCTCACCTAACTGTTCGGATATAGCTGTAGTAGTTGGTACTATATATACGCTGGTAGCTGATACGAAGGAATAGGTATATAAATTTTAAGAGACTAATTTAGAATAGGCAATTGGGATATCCACGCCCTGTCCGCACTGGATCTGGGATGTAACGTATCTTTCTAATGAGATTTTCGTAAACTGAAAGTCAAGAATAACTTGTTTATAGAGTATATAGAATGAAGAGTAAACTTCTAATTTTAATATTATGATGTTAACAGGCGGACCAATTTAAATTCACAACTAAAATATGGATACAAAAAATGAATCGGAAGAAATTATACAAAGACGATCAGGACGAGGATGATTTAAACGACACAGTGTAGTACCAGTAACCATATATTCGTATATTTGAACTAGAAAACTTTTATTTTTTCTTTATAAAATCCGCTTCCACGACATATGCGTCTATAATTCGAAACAATAATATAAATATGTTCATAGTACACATCAGAACGTAATTTAAAAACGTCTTTGGCTATTTGCTACACACATACATAATTTCGTAAGTTAACATTACAATATAAATATTGCTTTAAATTTCGCGACCCACCTGGTATTAAATGTCTACGGAAGCTCATATACATCACAAAATATTTCGCTTGATAAAAGAGATCGTCGTAGTCTCAATAAGATTGTACAAAAGCTGTCGCATCCTTAAAACTGGAATGTACGATTACGCTTTCTTCTTTCTTCTTAAACCTATGCCCACTCAATGCTGAGTGAGGTCTCATCATATGCATTCGCATTCTTTTCGGTCTCTTGCCTTGCGCATCCAGTCCCTTACAGCTACTTTGACCAGGTTTTCTGCCCACGTTACGACGTCCAGTACGAGGTTTCCACTCCAGTACTTTTCTGCTTCACCGATTGTCCGCGCGACGGCATATTATTATGTCGCCGGCCCAATCCTAGTTTCTCCGAGAAATCACTTTGGCTATGTCAGTCAAACCAGTTCTTGTGTATATTTCGGTATTTTACACCGTGTCCGGTAGAGAAATGACCAACATAGCCCGTCGATGGCCCTTTGCGTGACTTGTATTTTGGTAATAATTTGCTTTGTGAGCGTACATTTCTCGACCCCATATACCATCACACGGAGAGCACACTGACAATTTCATAGGTATCTCTGGTATATCTTTAGTATCTCTGATTACGCTATTTAGCACAAATATGGAAGGATTGCTGGTACGTACCCATGCTGTCCCAATACGTGCTACCAATATGACATAACCAGATAATATATAAATATTGTATCAATAAATTATTATTAATGAAATTACACGTTAATAGGACACCGTTATTGGGTCGACTCGCCACTCCATATTTAGATCGCTGTTCGAGAAAATAGGACTTTTTATACACAACAACTTACAAATTATAATAAGAGTAATATCCATTGAAAGATGTCGATTGTAATTGATTTGAAAAGCAGATTGTATGACGGATACAGGACGTTGCAAGATAATTGTTTATAATATATAAATTTATTCATACCTGTTTACTATTATTTATGTTGATGCAATTTTTAAATTGACCTTTAACCATAATACATTCTTACAATAGACTTATCCACATACTTAAAAAAATGTGAAATGATATGTTAAACTAGTGACAAAATGCAAGAAATTAAATTAAATTCAATTTGTGGCTGCTTGTAACGGGTTTTTATTTATTTATTTCAGTATCTAGACATCGGCGAGGATATGAACGTTCCCGATGACTTCACACAGAGTGAACTACAAACGGGTAAATGGTGGAGACATCTCTTGGCTGGAGGCATAGCGGGCGCAGTCAGCAGGACCTGCACGGCTCCACTGGACAGACTAAAAGTGTTTTTACAAGTAGGTTCCGTCTGTCTTATTAAATTGAAATCGTCGTGGCCTAAAGGATAAGACATCCGGTGCATTCGTATCTAGCGATGCAAGCCTCTAAAACACGTCATTACTGATGCTCCCGATCCATTAACGGTGCTTTTAGGTACCACAAGCACCGGTCACCGTCCTCGTCGAACCCGTCGCTTGCGACGAAGGGCTCGACGAGCGAATTAACCCATAGACACAGTCCACCGAGTTTCTCGCCGGATCTTCTCGGGGTCGCGTTTCCGATCCGATAGTAGATTCTGCGAAGCACTGCTCTTGCTAGGGTCAGTGTTAGCATCAATCCCGTGAGCTCACCTACTAGTTAAGGTTACGCTGAAATAGCCTCTCAAGGCTATCAGCTTAGGTAGGAAAAAAAAAACGGTGTTCGAATCCCGCTGGCACGTACCAATTGTCTTAATGAAATACGTATTTAAGAACTGTTCAACGATTTACTTCCACAGTGAAGCAATACCATCGTGTAAAAAAAATTAAACTCGCAAAATTATAATTTACGTAATTACTGGTAGTAGGACGTCTTGTCAGTCCGCACGGGTAGGTACCACCACCATGCTTATTTCTGCCCTGAAGTAATGCGTTTAGGTTTGAAGGGGCGGGTAGACGTTGTAACTATACTGATATACCTTAGAACTCATATCTCAAGGTGGGTGGCGCATTTACGTTGTAGGTGTCTATGGGCTCCGGTAACCACTTAAGACTAGGTGGGCTGTGAGCTCGACCACCCATCTAAGCAAAAAAAAAATCTTCTTGTCAATATCAGATGATTTATGTAAAGAAAATAATACATCTCAGTTGGATCCTGTGCTGAGTAAAATTACAATATTGTGTAGCATAAAGTCTGTGTATTATTAAAGTCTTAATTCATAGATTTAAAACCGTTGACACGGTTATGAGGCTGATTGTACAAATATATGTGTAATACTTATCTATCTTAAATTTAATTAACCTCGCGGAAGATGGTAATGTATTATAAATACAAATAGCAATTTTGCCTCTCCGGAAACAGGCCCTTGCCAAATAAACGACAGTGATGGCTTGCAAATGGGAAGAATTCAGACGACCAATACCTATTGGCCTGTTTATTAAATTAGACAAAACACATTAACGTTTGCCCGCGGTGACCGGAGTCAATTAGAAAACTGAATAAAATTTCGCTCTTCAATAAAGGCAATGTAAAATTTTCTTTGGTAACGAACGTTAATTCGTTTGGATTTTTATTGAATTGTTTTCAAAGTAGAGCTGCAATTCGACAGTTTATAAGTTTGATTTTGCGTTTTCTAGGTGAACACAACTAGAGAAAATATGAGAAAATGCTTAGCGAAAATGTTAAACGAAGGTGGTATAACCGGAATGTGGAGGGGGAACGGAATTAATGTAATCAAAATCGCTCCGGAATCGGCGATCAAGTTCGCGGCTTATGAACAAGTTAAAAGGCTAATCAAAGGGGAGAGGAGTAACCACCCGTTGGAGATACACGAGAGGTTCATAGCCGGCGCGACGGCCGGGGCGATCAGCCAAACTGTGATCTACCCACTAGAGGTGCTAAAGACGAGATTAGCGTTAAGGAAAACAGGGCAGTACAGCGGCATAGCTGACGCCGCCAGGAAGATATACGCAAGGGAGGGTCTCCGGTGCTTCTACAAGGGATACATTCCAAACATACTGGGGATCGTACCCTATGCGGGCATCGACCTGGCGGTTTACGAAACGTTGAAGAAGAAATACATTAGTAAATATCAGGCGCACAACGAGCAGCCGGGTATCTTGCTGCTGCTAGCGTGTGGCAGTATCTCGTGCACGCTGGGGCAGGTGTGCTCCTACCCGCTCGCGCTAGTCAGGACCAGACTGCAGGCACGAGGTTTGTCAATTATTCATATCAGTAGCGTTAGTGATTTGTGAGGACAACAGGCGTACCAGTATTACCAAACCCGGAATCAAGGCATATAGTTGAAACCGGAGCTTTATCACTGGCTAATTTAATTGTAAAAACAAGAGATTTTCAAGTTTAATCATTGTTAAGTGAGCGATATGTGCCTTATAAGCAAAATAAAGTAAGCAAAGGCGTCTCTGGCACATGTAGCGCCCGCGTGCAATCTTCACCCTAGCGTCTTCTAGTTAGCGCGCCTTCAAAATGAAATACCTACTACTGTATAACAGGTTCGTTAAAAGTGCCGAGGTCGACGCCCTCTAAATCCATTGCGTCCAAGTGAAACGCGCACCCTGAACCATAGGTAAAGCCGCCTCTGAAAGGAAGTCCTTCGGTTACGCTGGCATAACCTTTGTAGTTCCTTAGTAAGGGAAAAAAGTATGTCTAATACACAAAAAGGTTTCATTAAATCAGGTCCTGTATTTTTTGCATGATGTTGGAACTAAAGATCAAAGGAATTTACAAAATCGGTAATTTAGATTCGCCTACACCTACGTGTACATACAATACCGTGATATTTTTTTATGTATTTAAAACACTCCTCGATAAGATTTCTATAAAATATAGTTGACGCTATATTATTATATAGAAATTCATAATCATGCTCTGATACCTTTCTGATATCAGCTTTGTAATAAACAAAAATAGCATTGATATAGCGCAATAGACTTACTTTCGCTCGTGAGATATAGTTTAATACGTTAATGACCCTTATTTGTGCAGCTCAAACTGAAAAACTAGAACAATAAATAACACACAGAAAAAGAATCTTAGACCATAAAACGCTTAGTTCCGTTGTTATGACGGCTGGTCGCGTCTTTAGTTAAAAACAAAATTATCACAAAGAATAAATAAAAGGTATTTATCAAGAAAGGTTATTGATGTACTATAAAAGTCAAACGAAAACTACGCGTCTTTTGAGACTTGATGACATACCTACTACAGCTACCACTAACGATTGATATTTAAATAGAAGCAAAAAAAAATACGTATATTTAAAAGGGGAACGTACTCGAAAGCTCTAACATAACATTGTTATAATACGATAAATGTTTTTAATCACAATTAAAAATAGTCATAAGAAGTATTTGCGGGCATATTCACAAAACAAATGAGGGATCTAGAATTTTACAACATTTTGCGCACTGGAAAAAAGCGGTGTTTGTTTTCGATTTAGTTGCGTTAATATTTTTATTTTGCCTAATATCATAGTATACTCTTTAGTATTAACTTATATGATACCCCATACGGACTTGTTTATTAGCATTTAAAATAGTCTGTGTCGGAAGATTTTAGTCTTTCAAACTAAAAATTACGAGATAGTAATGTGATTAAGTGCGGTCCAGACCACATTTTGCTACCACACTTATATTTCTGACATTCAGTTTATTTAATAAAACTTTATTCCCCTGAACAATTGGCAGTGACATTTTAGGGTTAGATACTGCTTAATAAAATTTATATTAATTATTGAACGATTTGGAAACTATTTTTTTTAAATTCCGATTATCGTTTTAATCTATGTTTTGCAAGCCATAATCAGCAGGCAACTTCATATCTCTAATACCCCCCGTGTTGTAAGGCATCACTAGCTCGTATCGCCAATCTGATTAAACCGCGAAGAAATTATGCATTCCCATTTTCCTCAAATGGATTGGATAGTTTGTCATTGAAATTGAGGCTTCAATATTATGTCTGACGGTGAATATCGTTCTAGTGTCTAGGTATTTTTTTAAATCAGTTAATTACTAAATGTAAATTGGACTTTGAGATCGTACTCTAAACGAATCTTGTAGAAAATAAAAAAAACTGTTGCGTAATGATTTTACGCGTTTTATTATAATAGTCTCGGATTATTTAATTATCTATTGCGACCAAAGGGCACCCATTATCTTCTTCTGTCACGAATTATTTCGACTGAACTTTCAACACATTTATGTACTACTTGTATTGTACTGCCTTACCTTGCCACTCTTCGTATTAATAATCAACATATCTGTGTACTTAGTGCGAGCTCTTTAACGTTCTCGATAGCGTAAAAGTTAGCTCATATTTGTATGGAATGGGATCGTTTGCCTACGTTTGCCGTTAGGGGCGCTGTTCCAACTGCATACATAATTGGCTTAACACTATCGAGTCCGGTCACCGTACTCGTCGAACCCGTCGCTTGCGACGACGGGCTCGACGAGCGAATTAGCCCACATACACAGCCCACTGAGTTTCTCGCCGGATCTTCTCAGTGGGTCGCGTTTTCGATTCGGTGGTAGATTCTGCGAAGCATTGCTCTTGCTAGGGTCAGTGTTACCAACACTCCGGTTTGAGCCCCGTGAGCTACACACGTTAGGGCGAATCTGAAATAGCCTCTCAAGGCTATCAGCATAGGTAGGAAAAAATATATATCGAGAACGTTAAAAAACTCGCACTAAGCACACTGTTTGTTGAAACGACTTCTTTGCCATTGGTATCAATTTGTCGGTATCATCTCGAAAAAAATTAACAACACCGAAATATGTATATAGATTTGATCAATTTTCCAGAAAATGCAGCGAGAGGCGCGGAGGGTACAATGAGAGGCGTGTTCAGAGAGATCGTTCAACGCGAGGGCATCCGTGGCCTGTACCGCGGCATCACACCGAACTTCATCAAAGTGATTCCGGCCGTCTCGATTTCGTACGTCGTGTACGAGTACGCGAGTCGGTCTCTCGGCGTGAACATGACGTGATCAGGTTGCGGACCGTGTTTGTGGCTGACGACAGTTCGCGGACACGCGGACGACACGTCACAGACACGACAACGACACGACACGACACCGCCGGGCGGGGAACGCCCGCGGTCAACACACTCTCTCGCAGTTATTTATTTACACACACACACACATCACATCCTGAACTAAAAGCGTTGCCATGCATTTGTTTTACGATAAAAGAAAACGTGTACGCTGTAGCAGCTTATATGCGAATGTGAACTTTATTTCCAAGCCGTGTTTTTGATTTGTGGTCGTGAATACGTTGTAAGTTACCCCGTGGAAAGTACGAAATGGCGTTGAAAATTATGAAAATAAATGCAAGTTTGTTCGCAATGGACTTATCGGTCAGGCCCAGACCGGTCAATTATTGGTTGCAGCGTTCACGTTTTCTTAGCTCGTTTGTACCATAGCTCTCGTGCGTTATTTGTCTATTAATTTATTTTGTTATTGTAATGTTCCATTTTAAGTATTGATATGTAAAGAAAAATCTGACACTTGTTATATTTATAAGCTTGACATTTAAAATAAATTGTGTTGAAGTGAACAATTGGTTGCGACTTTGTTAAAATTTTGAGCCTGGTGTTAATAGTTGGTCAAAACGTGACAGGACGAGCATCTGTGATTATAATAAATTATGCATTTTTTTAATGTTTTCTTTTTATTTTGTTTACCTTTTCTTTTGGTTAGGATTTAGGTATGTAAGTGGTTGATTTAAGGGAGCTGTGATAGTATAAGCGTGATGTTCGTGACTACTTTATTTAATTGTCAATGTGTGAGCTCCTTGCCTTTTGTACACATGAGGTAATCAATTAAAAAAAAATAGAAAAATCTACAATTGCATTCTCGTACGGCTGATCGTTGAAAAGGCTGCATTTTTAATTTGTATTTCAATTGATTAATATGCTTGAATTCTTCAATACTATTTCTTAATCGAGTGCTACTGACATGTGTTATAGTAAGAATTAATAAAATTAGTATATTATATACATATTATAGTGGAATATATTTTGAAAAAATATTTATAATCGCAATACATACAGATTTATATATAAAAATAAATTAAAATTAATTGATATTTATGTCTACAGCAATAATAATTATATGTATTAACATGTTATAGTAAAATGCAAAGTTTAATATACGGAAGGGTTCGTGCTTTTAAAATGTATCTAGAAAAAATTAGTTTAGTAATTTCAATTAAATCAATGATAATTACTGTTAATCAATAATAAATCCTATTACGACATATATAAAATCTTCGATCTACCTTCTACTGTCTTTCTATTTCTATTGATCAGATCATCTGCTTTTCTGCTCTCTTATCATTATAATAAACCTAAAAAAAATATTTAAAAAATCTAATAAAAATACAAAATAAGGTAACGGAACGTAGTTCAACCAGTGAACTAGTGATCCCATCCACCTGTTAAAAATATTTAATAAAAAGTTTAAATTCCAATGTCTATTAATCTATTTAAAAATATATTATATAGTTATGTCAAATGCCTTTAAATTAGTTATTTATGTACCTTGTTAGGCAATTACTACTATAAATAGTTCATGATATTATTATAATGTATTATAAAAGACGTATCTTCCTTCTAGCCTCATTACCGCGTTTAGAGTAAAAGTGTGATTGAAAAATTAAAGCAATTTGAAAGATCATAATAATATATTTTATCGTGTTTTATAAACATGATTTTAGATTTTAGATAATGAATCTCGACTAAAATTTGTTATTCCAATAGATTATATTTTAATAGCCAACTTACAATGTGAAATTATAGAAGGCAGTGGTTTTTTTAATCTGCCAATGTCAACACAAAAGTTCAAAGTAAGTAATTTGTTAGGATTATATCCGAGAAGTAATATTGTCCGTAGATAAGTAAAGATTTAACTATATAGATGAATAATTACCACAAATTTTCTGTCCACTTTGAAATATTTTCAGCTATGACAAAATGATGAAAAAATATTCAAATTTCGATGTATAAAACTTTGTACTTAAACAAATAGTCATTGTATGTTTCTTGAGTCTTGTAGGACAAATACAATAGATGATTTCTTTTAAATTAAAAAGGTGGCCTGTAGTTTTTAATATAAAACTGAATAAATGTTGTGCTTTAAAAAAAAACATCTTAGTTATTTTATTTCCTGCAGACTCAAGGGACATCCTCATTACCTAATTCGATTATAGGTATAATTATTGATTCAAATTATAAAATTAACCTTACCGTCTTTAGAATATTATGCCTTACAATAAATAATATGAAAAAGTTGTGTACTTTTTGCGCTTGCATATTTTATTAGTGAAATATTTTCTGTTAAATATCACTGAATTATTGTTCGTTGATATTTTATTGAAGAAAATAAAGTTTAAACTCATATTATTAAAGATGTTTCATTTCATGAAAAGTCCCAGTTGTTGCTTTAAGAAAAAAACATTTTTAGATGAGAATATTAAGAACACAGAAATAAAGACCTATAGTAGAGTTATTTTGTCCGTGCAGTTTGGGTCATAAAACATAGCCCGGCTAGGGCGGTGAGCATGTTGCACGGGCGCAACGCCATTATCGATAAAAACAAATGAGTCATCGAAGGCAGGTACACGGCTGCGGGGTGGTATACGAAGGGTGGTGAGACATTGTTGTTATGTTATGAGTCATTTGTACTTACCTGCAAATTATAATACATTATGTCGAAGATAAATGTGTTTTTATGCATTCGTTCTCTGAATTTCTTTAGTGACACAATGGCTACTCCTTTGTTTTGTATCAAAACGGCAGAATTCATTCAAAATAATATTTGCACGTGTTGTTATCAACAATGTGTTAAAATTATTAGCTGAAATAAGAATAGATCCCGAAAAGTTACAAAGTGTTAATTTCTGCCGTTCTCGTTAACTTGCTGCGGCGATATGTAATGTAGGTGTTCGATTAGTGATTTTTTCTTTCATTTTAATCACTAACCCACAAAATGACAAAACTAAATACACTATCGATAACGCTTATCGACAACAACAATGCGCATCACTATGCTCGTCCATAACCCGGTAGGCTGGTTCTGGCCCAGCGGGGTATTCCAGAACACCAGCGGCATTGCCCGGGCGGCCTGGTAGGGCCGCTGTATTGCGAAGATCGGCGTCGTTGGTCGCCGACCATCGCTGCCTTGCTTCGACGAGCCGTCGATCGGGCCATTAAGTGTATAATCTATGGATCGGGCGTTCTCGGGGTAGCGCCGCCCGCGTGTCTGGTTGTAGTGTTAACCGCGGGAACCGCCATACTCTAACCGGGTTCTGACCCCGGACGGAGATCGAACGTCGGGTGTAAGAGTGCAGAGGAGTCGTTTATTGCGGTAGGGCCCTAAAATTCCTTGGGCTCGCGGTCTGCTTCCAACACCTTGCAGATCGTCAAGTGCCACATACCCCGCGCGTTCCCTAGGTGCGGGGACCTCGTAGGGGCTTAGGCCCCCGGCCCGAAAAAAAAGTAACACTTCTGATTAGTAATTGCACAACTATATAAAAAAAGAGATCGTTTTTAATTTATTTTCTTATTCCGTTAAAAGGTGCCCATCATCAAAGTTTGGAGACAAAAGAAATTTCTATTTAGAGTTAATGTAACAGATTTAATATCTAACGAATATTTTTACCCTATAAGGTTAATGCGAAAATATTATATTGCGGTATCGTTGCAAAACAATTGTTTTAAAACTTTAAACTACCTATGCATATTTAAGGGCCTAAAAAACCGCGCAAATGAAACTATATAAGTAAATTTTTCATCATTACCCCTGTAATAAGCTACCGCTGAATCCCCAAAGACATTTCCAATTACTAGTCTTCTAGTCCATTATGAATCAAGAAAAAAATTTCAAATAGTTTGACTTTTAAATTATAATAATATAAACTATTTCGGCCCACCCAGATACACTCGTACATGTAGTAGTAAAAAGAGTTAATATTGGAACAATATTTGCGTCTAAATAGGTACAAAATCTACTAATCACATTTTTATCAACAAGAACATTATATTGCTGAAATTTCAACATAGAATCGATTTTTTAAATTTCATGATGATAGTGTAGAAATGCAAGTGGACACATTAATATTTCTTTTGTAGCCTATTTTTATTTTTACCATTTGATTACTGCCCCATTCCTTATTCACTTTTGAGCACATATTCATATATGTTTATTTAATGAACAAAAACTATGAATTAACGTATCTACTGCATCCCATGCTAGCAAAGCGAATAAGGAATGATGGTAATCGTTATATTTTTTTAATAATATTTAAGATTTGAACACGCAACCTTCTGATTCATCATCAGCGCATCAAGAACTTCGGCTACCACAATCCCCGCATTCTCGCAGATAAAAGCACGTCATTGACAGTCGTTCCACAGCAAGCCAGCATCGCAGCCTCAACAGGACCATCGCAGCCGACTCACCGCGCTTCCTGGTCCTACGGCATGCAACTTCACTGCCTCATCACGCCGCTACAGTTCATCGCAGCCCACGACCGGATCATCAACGCTTGGGGTTACACATCTCCGGCGTGGCAGCTCTGCATAACATGGACTACGCACGACACGCACTCAACATTCAAGCTCAGTCTCGACTCACCGCAGACTTCGAGCAGCACTGGCGACAATCACGCAGCATTCAGCTCAGTTTCGACTCACTGTAAACTTCGAGCAGCACTGGCGACACGAACGCAGCATTCAAGCTCAGCCTCGACTCACCGCAGGCTTCGAGCAGCACTGGCCCTTGCAAGCTAATCTCAGCGCGGACAACGTTAACTAAAAATGACACGACCTCCAGTCTCGGAGGGGAGTGATGTGGCGGGTAGCCATCATACAACGCAAGATAACTGACAGATGCCTGAATCTCGCTTACGACATTTTCAAGATAAAGCGCATATATATACAAGTTCCGAACAACAACATTCGGACCGTCGGTCTACCGAGCAATATCATCATCCGCTTATTATATATATTTAATGGATATTGGTTTCAAATATATTTATTGGTAAAATAAATTGTTTTCTATGAAACACAGTAGGATCTCACAAGGCACATTCGGACCATTGAAATTGTTTGAAAGGTAATCAACCTCAGAGCTTGAATCCGGAGTCAATTATGCTGAGGGAGTTGATATAGAGTCCCTTCTTTATTTCGCCGTAAAGTCGTGTTTTATGTAATTAACACCACAGTTGGAACAATATAAATTTTATTGTTGTAGCGGCATAAATAATTATAAGTAATTGCATTATATTAGTTATTTAACACATTATAAATTATTTTTACGTTTTAAAAATTTGGCGGTAAAAAGGTCCCGTGTCACAGACTATATTCTTTTTCCCACATCTCGTGCGTTCCGGCTTACGCATCATAAAAAGGTGCGTTCTTGAACGCCACAATGCCATTGATTCTATTTTTAAAGTATTTAAGTATAAGTATGCATCACCATCGTGGCTTAATTCCATAGAAATACTCAAATTAGTAGTAGGGTCATTCCAGCAAGCACAAGTGAACTAAATTTCATAATTTCTGATCGGACATTTTTCATACTTAGCGCCATAGCGTCAAAGTTCTGAGAAATATATTGTCTATGGTGTATGACGACGTACGAGTTGAAAATGATGTCAAGAACTACTCTATTCTGACTGAAGTACTCTGTGATTTTGAATATATCTTTCTTTTCAATGCAGCACGTGTAGAAAAGAGGACGCCCGATTTATCTTAAAATATAGTTAGGTAAATATCGCTCATTGATTAATTCCCGATTTAATAATGTTTAGTAAACATAAGCAACTTATTTTGTTGGAGGTGTTGTGTCATTTTTTCGTGATTTTCCTTTTGTCGCTGAACTGAAAAAAGTGGAAAATTTGTATTGCAGGCCTAAGGATGCCGTCGGACGCGAAGAAAAGGGCTCAGCAGAAGAAGAAGGAGCAAGCTAGCGGCAGAAACAAGAAGCCGGTGGTTCGTGTGACGAACGAAGACGAAAATGGTATCGGAACTAATGGTATATCCAGGGAAGACCGTGAGCTGACGGCAGAAGGTAATATTATTTGACAATGCGAGGAACCTGTTCAATGCTTGTATTTTTTATACCTAGGTCATATGCTCTTTTAATATGTATCAACTTCTAACTATTTTCGTGTTTTCTTTATTGTGAACTAATTGCTGTGAACATAATACATAAAATTTGTGTTAATGTTCTTTATAATAGAACAAAGTATATAATAAAAAATATATCTCACCTTTTTGGACAGATTATGTATCAACACATACTTTTATTTTATATAATCAACAAGCTTATTTTTTTTAGGAATACAGTTCAGACTTCATTTCATAAATTATGTGCAATCAGATTGTTAAGAGAATTGCAATAGCTTTACTGACGAAATTAGTGAATGGAAACTGTAATTGTTGCTGGCAAGATTGTGACAATTTTCATCACTACCATACCATAATGCGAGCTTAGATTTTGTAATATTTTAACAGTAGTATAAAATGCTTTAAGAACTATTATTGGTTATAGTTTGGTAATTTAGACATTTTAGTCATTGTAAGATTAAGTAATACAGACCAGAGCCAACAAAAGTACTGTTTTCAAATAACCATGATTCATAATTTTAAGAGACATGAGGTTAAATTTTGGTTTTTTGTCGAGGATTGCTAACCTCATTTTTCAATATACTCCCCTAACCCTGAAGAAACTTGATAAGACGATGAGAACAAGCTCATCTCAGCAACACGACATAAAAGCACTATACTGTGCAAATGGTTGAAATTCTAGCACTTGCCACTTCATTTTAATTAGTACCAAAAGTTATGGCTTTCAGGCAGTGACCAAAGTATTCCTCACAGTAGTTTGCAACCCCTGCATACTTACAAAAGATGTTAGTTGTAGATGTTTGTTAAAAGTACCATGATAAGTAACAAGGGCTAGCTATCCTCTATATAATCTGTAGCTGTATTTTTTTTAATTTACCATTGACTTTTATAGATCCAATCTTGTTCAGTGTAAATGTTATTGTTTTTGAATGCTATCGAATAGATACATTTGACATGTTTGAACTGTTTCTTGCTAATCTATTTATTAATCTATCATTGCCCCGGTAGGCATTGTGGTCATTGATTTATTAAAGATAAATCGTAATCTGTTTTAAAACCTTCCTTAGCTATTGATTTAATACAAGTTCTTGAATTAAATTAGGTAGTGCTCTGCCTTTATATAGCTTGCAGGATAAGGTTTCAGCCACAAGATGATAAATGCCTTTAACTGTTTCTTGAGTATCGATGTATTTGCATTAGCATGAGCTTCTTTATACATATATTTCTTCTGTTTGTGTGTTTGTCCCTGAACTCCTCCTAAACGGCTGGACCGATTTAAATTATTTTTTTTGTATTTGTTTGGGTGGCACTCTGGATGGTTTAGATTCACAAATCTGCCCGGCAGATGGCGCGGCAGTCGGTATCTAGGTTATTTATCTATGCTATAACTAAACGGTTGGATCGACTTGAATTAATTTTTGCAGGACAACATATGTCGGGTCCGCTAGTATTATTATATCAGTATAACACTAATGGATTTAATACAAATTTACCAATGTTAAAAGGTACAATTTAAAATGTTACTTATTATATTAACACAATCTGAAATCAAATAATCTTTCATACTTGATATATAGCATAAGATTTTATTTTCAGTATGAAATATTTTTCTCACATTACTGGATTACACAGCACAATTGAAGTTAAAATTTCCAAACTAAGTTAAATACATATAAGGCTACATAATGCGGTATTGTTTAGAAGACATAATTTGACTGTAAACTGACATTAATTCTGTTATGACTGAATGTGTTGTATTTTCAAGCAGTGAAATATCCATACTTATAGTAAGGATATTGCATTTTCAAACAATCAAATTACAGTGAAGGTGATAGATAGATGAGCGTCTTCCGTTCTTGACCCTAGGTGAAATAGGCTACAATCGGCTACATCCTTTGTGTCTTGATGCAAATGTTTGTCAATAAAAACATATTAGATTGGTTTAGTAATGATTTATTAATGTTTTATATTTATATGTATATTTTATGTGGTGTATATTACTCACAACAACATTTATGTTTTTGTCTACTTTATTATAACAAAGTTCGGATTTTCATGTATATTACAATTATCCTCTAAGAAAGTATTAAATTTATCTTGGTGCCTATCTTGAAGGCGTTTTAGCAATAAATAGTAACTTTACAAAATTTTGAGTGTAAGTATTCTAAGGTTTAATAGTTTGCATACTTGTCATTTGGAAGTTGTATCCAAAATGAGTCCAATAGTGTAATTTATGAGTGCTTGATTGAATGCTGGTCAAATACTTATTCTTTACAAAACACAGATTCGGCTTCATGTGGAGTACTTCTCTCTTACTTGACGGTTCATAGGTGCCACCCATTCCCATTTGACTCCATTTAGATAAATGTCATTTAAGCTATTGCAGTCTCACAATAATGCTCATCGTTTCAAACACTAGGTCTTTATTGTCATGTTTTTTTTAAAGCTATGTGTCAACTCAATATTAACATTACAACTCTGGATGTCAGGGTTGTTTCTAATTTTACCCAGAAATTTATCTATAATATGCAATATAATTATAAATATAATTATTTTGGCAAATACATATATCTTTTGATGAATGTTTTTGTTTGCAAAGACCTCTGTCTACTTATAGTTAGGAGCAGGTGATGTCTTAAGGATACTGATGATGTAGTGAGTGATGGGTTAATAAAAAAATGTTGAAATTAACAAGGTGTCAGTAAACTCTAGTTTTTACTATCATACTTAAAACTTTTTTGTATTGCAGAGGCATTGTGCCTTAAGCTAGAAGCTGAAGCGAAAATGAATTCTGAAGCTCGTTCTTGTACTGGGTCACTGGCTGTGCACCCTCGTTCTAGAGATATCAAGATAGCTAACTTTTCAATTACTTTCTATGGGAGTGAGCTACTTCAAGATACTCTCCTGGAGTTGAATTGTGGGCGAAGATATGGGCTAGTCGGACTTAATGGGTGTGGTATGTATTATTTTTCTTAAAATTGGCAAATCTAATAGCCTTAGAGGTTAAGCAGAGTATACCCATGAAAAGGGCAGAAGCATATTTTGATACTATTTCATAAGAAGTTCATTCATGACAATGAATTTATCTAAAAATCAGCCCTGTGGAATTATTGTTGCAGTTTTATGAATAAAATCAAGATATTACGAGTTCTCTCCAGTTTTGCAATTTTGTAATTTAGGGTACCTAGGTAATGTTCTGTAACCAAGACAACTAAATGTTATATAATATCGAAGATTACACTGATAGTTTCTTATAATCAGAAGATTGTAAATATACTGTTAAAGATGATACCAAAGATTCCCTATGCGTTATATGAATTGAAGAAAAAGATATACCTTTAGTTGCGAGAAATGAGGTTATATTTCGTGTTTTGTATTGTAATTCTTTTTTTACTATGTTTCGTATAACTTACAGTTTTTGTGGTCACAGATGAGCTATGTCCATTTATTTAGGTAGTATGATATAAGACTATCCTTTTTTTCTTCTTAAATCAACATGTTATTTATATTTTTTATAAACAATATCTATAAATGTAAATCTTTTGCTTTACTGTGGTTCTTGAAAGTTATATGCTACTTTTATAACCCATCATCATACAAAAATCTATTTTGACAAAATTATATGATGTTTCTAATTGCTTTCTAAGAATAAAGGAATTACAATATTTATTATGTAGTAGCATATTGATAAACATATTGTAATAACATATAACTGGAAGAACTACTATATTAGTTCATTGCTATAATTATAAAATTACTAAAGGGAACCAATATAAATTGTTCAGGTATATTTACTACAACTTGACTATAGATTTACTATAACACAAGGTGACATTGTTAGAACTAATTATTCAATATGGCTTTCCTTAACATTGAGTTTTATTTCCTAGTTGCTACCTAGGTCATCAAGAAACAGTATCAAACTGATTTATGTGTTAAAATCAATGTTGATGAGTCAATAATTGGAATTTTTTCACAACAGGAAAATCATCATTGCTTGCTGCCTTAGGACGCCGTGAGGTTCCTATTCCGGAACACATTGACATATTCCATCTGACTCGAGAAATGCCTGCTTCAGATAAGACTGCACTTCAGTGCGTCATGGAGGTTGACGAGGAGAGAGTCAAACTCGAGAAGCTCGCAGAAATGCTAGCCCACTGTGAAGATGATGGTTAGTAATGAATCACCAAAATCTTTCCATTTGTCTATGCCGTTGCATTCATACTATACTACTGCAATCTTGTAATAGTAATATTAAGTTAATCATATTAATATCTAGTCTCAACAAAAAAGTGTTGTTTAAGTAAATGTTAAATTATCCAAATGGTTTTTTGTATAGAATCACAGGAGCAATTGATGGATGTATACGATCGTCTGGACGATTTGAGCGCCGACACGGCAGAGGCGCGTGCTGCTAATATCCTGCATGGTCTTGGCTTCACCAAGGAAATGCAGCAGAAGGCAACGAAAGACTTCTCCGGAGGTTTGTTACTGAATATTTCTACTTAAGTGCATTTAGATGTGTGAATGATTTTTTTTGTACTGTCAATTATGTTCAGTTTTATCTTGCGTTTGTTTTATGTTTATTTTAAACTACCGATCTAATCTTTCTTATTCTAAATAGTTCTCAATCTATCGTTCATTTACTCTTGATTTAAATTCTAAATTTGTAGGCGTTTTTTTCTCCCCTATATCCTGAATGTTACTTTTGGTTTAAATTCAATATATATTTACATTGTTATCTGAATAGGTTGGCGTATGCGTATAGCTCTGGCACGAGCGCTATATGTTAAGCCGCACTTACTGCTGCTGGACGAGCCAACAAACCATCTCGATTTGGACGCCTGTGTGTGGCTTGAAGAAGAACTTAAACAGTAAAATTCATTTTTTGTTTTTTAGTTTTGTAAATCCAATGTAAAGCCTCTTCGCAGTTTGTGACAAGTTTTATTTTTTTATGTAGTAATTTTTTTTGTTTATTTCAACAGCTACAAAAGAATTTTAGTGTTGATCTCGCATTCGCAAGACTTCTTGAACGGTGTATGCACGAATATCGTTCATATGAGTAAGCGCCGTTTGAAGTATTACACTGGTAACTATGAAGCCTTCGTTAGGACGCGCATGGAATTGCTAGAGAATCAGATGAAACAGTACAACTGGGAACAAGACCAGATTGCACATATGAAAGTAAGTACAAACGAATAGTCCTGTAATCATGTATAACAGTTACAAAACAATTCGAGTTTATATCACGAAATAGGTGGCAGCATACACGTTGCGGTTTCTTTTTGGTCGCCAGTAACAACTTGAAAGTAACTAGTACGAAAACAATTTACTGCTTATCAAGAAACAAGAGGCAATCCTTGAATTATTAATCAACAGATATGTCCGAATAATTAGCGCAATTAACCATGTGCATATTATTATACAATAATATGCAATGTACGCTTTTTTTGCACAAAAAAGCGTACGAGGCAATCCGCATGAAGGCAATATAGTCACTCATATGCAATTAGAGCCATTGAGATAGCTGGTTACCTCCTATCCTAAACTAAAATAGACATGATCAGACCACATCGATGCACAAAACAATGCAGCGGTAGGCAGCGGCTTGCCTCTGCCCCTGGCATTGCTGAAGTCCATGGGCGACGGTAACCACTCACCATCAGGTGGGCCGTATGCTCGCCTGCCTACGAGGGCAATAAAATAAAGCCTATGTGCTAATTCGAAAGAAAAAAAAAATACCACGTATATTTAATTATATGGTTTCAATGAATATTAATTTTCCACAGAACTACATAGCGAGATTCGGTCATGGTTCCGCCAAATTGGCGCGTCAAGCACAGTCCAAAGAAAAGACGTTAGCCAAAATGGTGGCACAGGGTCTCACCGAGAAGGTGGTTGATGACAAGATACTCAATTTCTACTTTCCGTCTTGTGGGAAAGTACCGCCACCCGTCATCATGGTGCAGGTACAAAGTTTTATATGCTATTTGCTTTATTTATAGATGTGTGATTTGTCTAACATGGCGAGAGCTGTATATAACTATAAAGCCTAGTTTTTTCAAAACAAGCCAATAAAGAAAAATCAGTTGATTTGAATCCAGGGACATCAAATCGCTTTTTTTTAATATTGACAATCACTATTAGTTTGTCTTATGTTATAAATAAATTTGCATTAATATAAAAATATACTTACATAATAATACACAATCAAACATAATCTTAAATAATTAAAATAATATTAGGAAACTAAGGTGTCTGTCTGTCAATGTGTGTGAATAAAGTTCCTTTAGTTTATTAGGCTGGTTTTTATTGTTAATACTAATTGACTTTACCAGCTTTGGTACCACAACCTCTTATTGTGTGGGGGACAATTTATTCTGACGAAGCATGTTGCGGATAATAACATGTACTTTTAGGTTAGGAATATTGTGTTCTTTTTTTTATAATAAATAATCTTTCCTGTTTGTCGACAGATGTTCTCCTACTTTTTGTTAGATATTAAATATCTTTAGTGTTTTTAATAAAAAAATACATAATCATTTATTTTTACATCCAAATACATTTTTACTGTACAGCTTGTATTTTGTTTCAGAATGTATCATTCAGATACACTGATTCTGGGCCGTGGATATACAAGAATTTGGAATTTGGCATTGACCTTGATACAAGACTTGCTTTGGTTGGACCCAATGGAGCAGGCAAGTCAACGCTACTCAAGCTGCTTTATGGAGATGTAAGTATCAAGTTCGTTGTAATTCACGTGTTTAAATTGTTTCAAGTGCTTTACATATTCAAAATTATGAGTAATATATTAAATAACTTAAGTACATGTGTTTTGGTTGCAGCATACCAACAAACAAACTTATGGTTTAGCTGATGTTATTAAGTAACTACCAGAGCCCATAGACTATAAAATACACATCGCTGTCCACTTTTACAGATGAACAAGTCAAAAGTCTTGTAATATAGCTAACCTATCCTTAATGCCTGGAAATGGTTAGTTGAATGGTCTCTATTGGTAAAAACTGAAATAAGCAGGACACGAATTCCCACTGCCATATCTGAACTGCTATTATATTCCTATATTAAAAACAATCCCATTACAAGTGTTGATGATATTTATATTGTTTGACAGTTAGTGCCTTCGACTGGTATGATCCGTAAAAACTCACATCTTCGTATTGGTCGTTACCACCAACACTTGCACGAGTTGTTGGATCTCGATCTGTCTCCACTTGATTACATGATGAAAGAGTTTCCCGAGGTTCGTGAGCGCGAAGAAATGAGAAAAATCATCGGTCGGTATGGTCTCACTGGGAGGCAGCAGGTTTGTTATTCATGTATTTTTTGTTAGTCAGCTACTCATTGTAGTCATTTTACTCCTGATAAGTTCGACATCAATTTAGTGTGAGCGAATTCTATACAAATTGCAACTATAACCTATCATTATTTACATAGTTTTCTAATTTATGAGAGAACATTTATAATTTTAGTTCAGAAAATATTAGACAGAGTACTTTCTGTAATGCCATATGCTATTACTGCTTATTGCTCAAGATTCTTTTGAAACTTTGAAGAAATACTGTTCATAGCACTGAGGAATCACTGGAATGTAGTCTGTAAGAGATAAATACTGTGCTAAATTATTGCAAGTTCAGAATTCTATAAACCCTTTTAGAAATTAGCATGACAGATTTTCGATTGGTCAAACAAGATATATTTTTTGTCTGGCTGCAGTACAAGATTTGTGCTCACGGCCCATCTGTTGTTAGTTGGTTACCAGAGCACATAGACATCAACCACATAAATACCTCCATTCATCTTGAGACATAGATTCTAAGTCTTAGTTTTTATAGTACAAAGACTGCCCCACCATTCAAGCTGAAACGCATTACTGGTTCACGTCTGAAATAGGCGGGTTGGATTTGCCTCACATTGTGGGCTCACTCGTACCTACATGAGCAGACTTAAGACAACGATTTTAATTATATATTTCGATCAGGTGTGTCCCATGCGTCAGTTATCCGACGGGCAGCGTTGTCGTGTTGTATTCGCGTGGTTGGCCTGGCAGACTCCGCACCTGCTGTTATTGGACGAGCCCACTAACCATCTTGATATGGAAACCATCGATGCACTCGCAGACGCCATTAACGACTTTGACGGTGGCATGGTGCTCGTTAGTCACGACTTTAGACTTATTAATCAGGTTCGTATTGCTATATTATATATTGCCTTCCTTGAGGCAATCAAAATCGATACCGAATATAAATTATAGTACTGAGGATTCTGACGCTCACTGGTCTTCACCTAAAATAAAATTGGTAATTGAATTAGATACATTAGACCAAAAAATATAAGTTGCTGTTCATCTAATATTAAGTACCTAGTTATAATTTTTTTTTTAATTAATTGGATATAAAATTACCTTAAGACCGATTAAAGTCTCAGATGATTTTGTATAATGGCTGTTCCACCTATCAAACTGTAATGTATGACTGCTTTGCGGCAGAAGTGTGTATGATGATGGTACCTACCCATGCGGTCTCTCAGCTTTGTGTAAGCCTTTCTTGTTATGAAGTTGTTTAAGTGCAGTTGTATGCATATTGAAATTTCACATTTCACTGTGAGCATCCATGACCGCACTTTACGTTACTTTAAAAAACAAGCAAGCCCGATTACGTTGCTCGTCTGAGCGGAATGTATCATACCACTAAGATACAAGGGGCTTTTTTTATTGTACATATCCCGTAATACAGTAAATTCTAGTTCGAGTCGAGATAAGTTTGTGATTTATCCCTGGTTATTAATTATTCTTCAAGTGACATTGTAACAATTCCACAATTGTTTTAACAGGTGGCGAATGAAATTTGGATCTGTGAGAACGGTACTACCACAAAATGGGAGGGTGGTATCCTCAAATACAAAGATCACCTGAAATCTAAGATATTGAAGGATAATGCGGATAGCGCCGCTAAAATACGCAAATAGTGACTACACAATAGTATAATTAACCCACGTCGCCTCTGTATCTTTAATATACTTGCTGGCTTTTCCTGCAGCTAAATATCAAAAAAAAACTGATAAAAACAAATTAAATACAAACAGCCCTTGCCATTCTCTTCCTCATATATTCAAATTTGCTGGTTTATGTGTGCTGTCTTTTGCAATAACCATATTATAATTCTACATTTATTAGTTACTCTGTAATTAAAAGGGAATAAAAGAGTTATATTTTCTCAGAAAGGATCTAGTTTTCAAATTAACTATTGACGATTGGTATTTCTAATTACAATTACATGACATCATAATATTATGTGATAACAGGTATTTTGATTATAATGTTATTTATCTGTATTGATTATAAAATTAAAAAGATATCTTACTAAGAAATCTATCATTTTAGGTTATCGCAACCGCAGTAGATCGATAAATATAGTATTAATATATTTTTTTCTACCTTCCCGTTAAGGTTAGCCAGCAGGGATTACGTTTACGGAAATTGGTAAAAAATGCCTATTGCATTTTGTTACCTTGACGTAGTTTCCAACTAGGCTGTTACTTGTGTATTAGTAGTTTTTGATATTCGTATTCGCGTTTATGCTGTCGCGTCTGTACAGCAAGCACACGTCGTTGCAAATTTGAAATCTCCTATGCGTATAAATATATAATAGTTTTCAACATAATCCAATAAAACTACCTCCTGAAAAATTATTTAAACAAATATTTTTTTAGCACATAGTATACTAATTGATCTAAAATAAAATGCAAACCGACACTAAGGATTTTTAAAGATTGACGCGTAATAAAGTGAAATATTGAGATATGGATATGGGAGTTTTTGCTGAGTTTAAGTATTCAAAATAACTTTCATAATATATGAAAACATAATTTTGGCCCAAAATGTCACATAGGTGATTTTAAATTTGCAACGACGTCTTGTAGTTTTTTACTGGCACACAATTATAGCAATAATAACGATAATAATAAAATTATTACATTACATTAATGGGCACTATACTGTAATGTACTTTTGCATATTAATATTTATTTATAATATATATTTGAATTTTTGCGGACGTGACATAAATAATTTTGTGATACATGTAATTATTGATGGTAATAGAAAATTTTGCAAGTTTTATACAATTTGATACATTTGAGAAATAATTGTGATACATTTAAACCCGGACGAAACAATTTTGAAGATTTTGCTTAGAATGTCATTTCAAGGTCTGTTCGACACGCTATCGGAGTATAATAAGTAGTATAGCCGTTGTAATTATACTGAGACCTTAGAACTTATACCTCAAGATGGGTGGCGTATTTACGTTGTGAATGTCTTTGGGCTCCAGTAACCACTTAACAAACAGGTGGGCTGTGAGCTCGTCCATCCATCTAAACAATAAAATAAATAAAAAATAGTATTAATATCCGGGTTTTACTGTATATAATAAGTACTAACTAGCATTTCTCTAATTATGACGATTTACTGTGATTTTTGTACCAATGTTGGCACAGCAATTGTTAATCGATGCTTAGAGATGTAATTGACTTTATAATGAAACGAAATTAGCACGTGTAATTGCAGTGTCAACTTTAAAGTCAACATTTTGACGATAAAATATTACTAAAGTATTTATTTTGTAATAATGATGAATTTTTGTTTTAAACAATTCCAAGTCACACAATAGGTTTAGTCGAGTGAACTTGTTAGAATATCATCCCATATGTATAATATCTGTAAGCTTGATCTGAGGCAAATTAATAAAATCAATAAAATGTCAAAACTAATTTGGTTTACTTTGTCTTTGTCACTTATTTAAGAGGATAATCGATCTCTCGTAGCCCACTTAACTTTGAAATTGCCAACCTTTCGTCTTTTGCTTTCGTCAGACCTGTTACTGTCGATGTCTTAGACACGCCCATGTCGATCCACCCTTCCCAGTGCTTTTGGACGCTTCTACCTTTAAAACTAGGAGCAACCATAATACAGGTCACTGTACTCTTAAGAAGACATCGACTTGAAACTTCGCCAATAACAGCCCGCTTAGGCCTCACTGGAACTTTTTGTGATTGAGAGATAACTGGTGGCGACAGATGGGCGAGCAAGGGCTCAGCAAGGAGGGGTGGGATTTGCTAACAGCTGCCCGAGCGTTTCCAAAGGAGACCTAGCAGCTGCTTCGCCAATGAATCTACTACCGGATCGGAATCGCGACCCGCTGAGAAGATCCGGCGAGGAACTCAGTGGGTTTAGGTTAGATTGCACGTCGGTCTCTTTGTAGAGTTCGACAAGTACGGTTACAAGGATCCCTAAACTTATTCCTACTCCCAGTGTTAGAGATGAAGGCGTCTAATGCTAAGGTTATTGAATCTGATGAATCCGTAAAGACGTGTCTAGGGCTTCGACGATAATTGGCTCCTACGTGATCTCTCGATCACTCGCCAAGCAGCTGTCCTTGAACTGTTAGGCCTCCTTTGGAGGTGATCGCGCAATTAGCGAACCCACCCATATTTGTTGATTTGATTCCGTATATCGTTCCGTATATAGGTACCAAGATTAAAATTCAGAAAAAAAACTAGCTTTTAACCCGATTCAGGAAATTATAACATCGCCATCTATTACGCATGGAGTTGAACTATTTGGTTTTAACAAAAAGGTTTGTCTTAGGAATTTATGCATCAGTTTGTCAGTTACGAACAAGTAGGTAGGTAATTTTATTCATTTAATACTCATCAATATTTTAATATTCATAATCTAGGAGGCTTTTAACCTATTGCAAAATGGTCTAAGAACTCTTACTTGAAACGTGTGATTAAAGCATGATATTTCAAAAGTTTTAATCGATTTTATACGTAGAAGTAAGGATTTAAACAATTTAAAGCCATACATTTAACTTTTCGTCTGTATAAGCGTACGTGTGTGCATATTTTGTTGACAAATAATTTATTATCGCATGAATTTGACGTAACCAGGAATTGAAACAATTTCTCCTCGATTCTTAGTCCACTGAAATGTGAGATGCAAAAGTTAAAGTTCCTGAATAGCGTAATTTAATTAATTAATTGACAAATCCTCTACGTGCATGCAAACTTCCTGTGGTAAATTCTGAATTTAAAATTTTCTCCCATCGGATGCACGATGACAGTTTGAATGAAAGTGTCAATAAGTTAAGTTTTTGGTGAAATATCGACTTGAAATTATTTTTAAACAGTGGCTTAATTCGAAGAATGCTTAATCTTTCATCCGACACTCCTAAACCCTGATATTAATCCGTGGTAAGTTTATTCAAAATAATTCTATGGGTGTTGTGTGAGAAGTTTTATCCTTATTTAATTTCAGCTTCTTTCTAGGGTAATTTCTTATTGGTCAGTGTTTAGAGAATGTCGGATAAAGATAAAAAGAAGGGTCCAAAGAAAGAGGATGAAGCAAGCTATGGTTTTTTAAAAGATTTTTTAGCCGGTGGAATTTCTGCTGCTATATCGAAAACAGCAGTTGCTCCAATTGAAAGAGTTAAACTTATTTTACAAGTTCAACATGTGTCCAAACAGATATCAGAAGACAAAAGATATAAAGGTAAAAAAATCTGATGTTTTCAATGAAATTACATTTATGCACATAAAAGAAATGCATTGAATTAATTCTTTAATTTAAAATCTATCATTTATCATTTCACAGGCATGGTGGACGCATTTGTCCGAATACCTAAAGAACAAGGTTTTTTGTCTTTCTGGCGAGGAAACTTGGCTAACGTAATACGGTACTTTCCGACACAAGCGCTGAATTTTGCTTTCAAAGACGTGTACAAAGGCATATTTTTAGAGGGAGTAGATAAGAACAAGCAGTTTTGGCGTCATTTTGCTGGAAATTTAGCTTCAGGAGGTGCTGCTGGAGCAACATCGCTATGCTTCGTATATCCGTTGGATTTTGCTAGAACAAGGTAATATAGCTGATGGTGCATATTTTGAAGAATAATGTAGGTCGTCCTGACTAGCGTCGTTGGCTAGTCAGCGCTTGGCAGCGATAGGCAGCGGCTCGGTTCTGTCTTTGGCATTGCTGACGTCCATGAGGGATGGCAACCACTTACCATCAGGTGGGCCGTATGCTCATCTGCCTGCTCAGGCAATAAAAAAGAACGTAATGGATTAGACGCCCTGAGAACTAATAATTTTTATAAAGAAATTCGTACTTAATACATGCTCACGAATAAATTCTAAGATCAAGGGATTGTAGTGTTTTGTGAGCCTGCAGGAGTAGATGCCACCACGCTTTGGTTATTTCTGCCACGAAGCTGTAATGCGTTCTGGTATGAAGGGTGGCGCGGCCGTTATAGCTGTGCAATTCATACTTAGACCTCATGTACCAAGCTGGATGACTGCATTCACATAGTCTAGCCTTAGGGTCCCGGTAGCCACTTAATACCAAATGGGTCGTGAGTCCAGTCATCCATCTATGCAAAAAAAGGAAATGCATCTATGCAACTATCTGTGGCGAAATGTGACAATCCAAATATAGACTGCTCTCAGTTTATTGGATATACTATGGGCAACCAATTCAACCCTTCCAGTTTTTTTTTCCTACCTTTGCTGATTAAGGCTATGTATGGATAGAGGCTATTTCAGCGTCACCCTAACGTGTAGGTGAGCTCACGGGGCTCAAACCGGAGTGATGCTAACGCTGGTCCTAGCTAGAGCAATGCTTCGCAGAATCTATCACCGGATCGGAAACGCGACCCACTGAGAAGATCCGGCGAGAAACTCAGTGGGCTGTGTCTATGGGTTAATTCGCTCGTCGAGCCAATTAACCCATAGACAAACTTAGCACTAATATTATTAATTTCAAAAATCACAATAAAATGTCATTATACAAATAACGAACAGTTAAGTTCTATTAGGGAAAGTACCCATACTACGTGACCAAGTTAGTTTTTTCGACCTCTCTCTCCCCTCGGTGATCACTCGTAGTATATGCCAAGACACCCCTCTCCTCCTTTAGTTTTCACGTAGTAATTCATAATTATGATTTTTAATCATTTCACACGCAAAAAAAAAAAATTGGTTCATAGTCGTCTTTATTGCATAAGACTGCATACACACTTAAATTACTAGTGAATTATGTAGTGTGAGTTTACAAAGCGCTAAACACTGCGCGATATATTCGAATATAGGTCGAAAAATTACGAGATTTCTCTGACTAAAATCGACTACGTGACAAAAACCTGAGCCACCCCCCCGCTCTTGTGACTGACCGTAGTATTTTAAAGACTCCGCCCCCCCCCCCAAACGGGTCACGTAGTATGAGTACGTTCCCTTATATTCTATTCGCAATTTCTGGCGTTTTTTTAAATTCGTGTTTTAGGAGGAAACTTTGTAAAAGGATGGGTCTTTCTTTAGAAAGGGCAGAATGCGGAGTTGGAAATGAAACCGGCTAAATAGGGTTGACAGTATTTTATTCGTCTTAAGTAATAATTTGAGTGTGTTTAACGTGTTACAGATTAGCAGCTGACGTGGGAAAGGGCAAGGACAAGGAATTTACAGGGCTGGTGAACTGTCTGATCAAGACACTCAAGTCCGACGGTCCTATGGGGCTTTATCGAGGCTTCGTAGTGTCCGTTCAGGGCATCATCATCTACCGCGCCACATACTTCGGATGCTTTGATACGGCGCGCGACATGTTACCCGATCCTAAGAATACATCGCTTCTTATTACTTGGATGATTGCTCAGGTCAGTTCTAGTTGCGAATTAGTTGAAAAGCATTGCAGGGGTATTAAGAAATAGCTTCCGATGTAGCTTGGTGGTGGTAGGACTTCTTGTGGAGTTTACTGGTGGTAGGACCTCTTGTGAGTCCGCACGGGTAGGTACCACCACCCTACCTATTTCTGCCGAGAAGCAGTAATGCGTTTCGGTTTGAAGGGCGGGGCAGCCGTTGTATATTGAGATCTTAGAACTTATATCTCAAAATGGGTGGCGCATTTACATTGTAAATGTCTATGGGCTCCAGTAACCACCTAACAGCAGTTGGTTGTGAGCTCGTCCACTACGACTATGGAATATTACCGTTGAATTCAATGATATTTTGTTTACATATTAAATTATAGGCCAACCTAATATAATAGGTCATTAAGGTCATCATAATGGCTAGTTTATTTTGTGTTGAACAGACTGTAACTACAGTGGCCGGTATTGCGTCGTATCCCTTGGACACTGTCCGTCGTCGAATGATGATGCAGTCCGGACGACCACTCAATGAGCGCCAGTACAAGAGCACGGCGCATTGTTGGGCGACCATCCTCAAAACGGAGGGAGCCGGTGCTTTCTTTAAGGGCGCCTTCTCGAATGTCCTGAGAGGCACGGGAGGAGCGTTTGTGCTTGTCTTGTATGATGAAATAAAAAAAGTATTATAGATTTTATTACGGTTTCTATTTTTATAAAAAAAAATACAGCCAATATCCCATTTAGTTCGCCCTAATTATATCGACCTAGCCATTCCTACTTGTGTAGTAGGATGTGGGTGCGGATAATTAGCTGCAGTGGATGTACCTTTATCAAGTGGTGAAAAAACTTGCTGTTAAGCTAACTAGTTGGGAAAAGTATGTAATCTCTCGAAAATAAAACTGATTGAAATCATATGCCTTTCTCTGCGCCCCTGACAACTTGTCTGCAAAATTTCATGGTCGGTTGAGTAGTAGTCAGACGTGATACCGTAACAAAAAAAAGCAATAGAAAAAATCAACTCACTATCGGAATACTATCGACTAGGTTTATTTTAATTGCCTTTGTAGGGAGACGAGTATTCGGCCCATCTGATAGTGAATGGTTACCGTCGCCCATGGACGTCGGCAATGCCAGGGCAGGGCCAAGCTGCTTACTGTTTAATACTCTCCACAAGCCTCGTCTTTAAGTTATTTTCTATACTTGTACTTTTGTTAATAGACTGTAAAATAAACAGTATTGATCTATTTTAAAACAAAAAATATTTCCATGTAAGCAAACATTTTATTGAGGATTGTTTTGTGACATTCGTGAATTTATTTGATATCACACAGCAACGCTACTCCTCTGAGGGTCCAGTGTCGCGGATTACTATCGGTTTCAAAATCTATGGACCCGACATATTTGGCGTCAGTTCTCTGCGGTTTTCTGTATATAGGACATTCGTAGAGTCTAGGATCTTTTCCAGCCGTCGTGTTGATCGCGAATATATAGATTACTGGCATCTGTTCGTATAGAACTTTGGGTTTAGACTCGATCAGTTTCCCAGATTTTCGGTCCAGCGAGGCGCCTGCAATTATACACATAGTTAAATACATATCCAGTGGTAAAGTCTGTTCATATGTTTCTTAGCGCTGCTCTACGATATTATCTACCTTCAACAGTTCCTTTAATTTATAGAAACGTCTTTTTCGTCTGTCCCAAAAAATGAAACAACCACAAGCGAATATGTTTGCAATGCTTATTTGAATATGTATGGCAAAAATCGTACTAGTTTCTTAAGTCTTACGTCGCCACCTTTTCAATTGGCCTCGAACTTGAATATTGCAATAGTGAACTTGATCTTATCGATCAGACAAGTTCAGGACTATTCTCGTCAAATTGCTATTTTAAGAAATAATATTGCGCGAGGAGGTTATCGCTGGTTATGAGAACTGTGGCACGATAGAAATTGAGTCAGTTGCGACTGTTAACCTTATTAACGGGTCTGCCGAACCACAACTATAAAGCTAGGTTGTGATATATATTGTTCTATACTTGTATTTTTATTGCTTTAATTAGCAATTAATCTATACTTCTATACTAATATATAAATCTACAGTGGTTTTTACGGATGTTTTTTTTTTTATTGCCCTTATAGGCAGACGATCATACGGCTCATCTGATGGTGAGTGGTTACCGTTGCCCATGGACTTCAGCAATGCCAGGGACAGAGCCAAGCCGCTGCCTACCGCAACCGTTATAACCACTGAACCATGCATCCCATGACTTGAAACTTGGTATCTATGTAGAAAATATATGTAGTTAATGGATAGTCTAATATTTATATGAGTGTTGGACTCTCTAATAATAATGACAATAAATAATAATGTTAATTTTAAGCGGGCGAGTACGGCTAGTTTATTATATAGGTAGTTTGATTTTGATACTTCTCCGAATAATTACGTTTTCATTTTATAGTAGGTATGTACTTGTATGTTGTTATATTACAATAAAGTTTCAACATTTACCTTCTAGAAACAGACCGTAGACGTAGACGCCTTCTGCTGGCCCTTCATGCACATCTTCTTTATTTAATTTGGTTATGTGGTTCTGAAGCACGACAGAGTCTAAAGCCCAACCTTTGTGGCTTCGTGTTACTTCCTGGGAAAGCGTATTTGAGATCATTCACTTATGGCAATATACCTACTTCTATTATCAGCCAACATACATCTATTGGTGGATTTAGTATACCACCAAGGCTCGCTATATCGACCGATCTTGCGCTGTCCGCATTTAGCGAGTTCCAGAGACCTTCCACAACTCGTAGGTGCACCTTACGGGAGGCTTACCCACGTTATGACAGTACGCTACTCTAATAATTCTTATAATAAGACGTTATCTAGATATTAATACGTGAAGCAAAAGCTTTGTACCCCTTTTACGAAAAATGCGCGAACGCAGGAGTATGAAAGGAGACGGAAAATCGTGGGCCAAAAATGTAATAACTTGGAATGTAGTCTAAAAAATTTTTCATATTTTTTTATATAAGAATATAAAAAATCACCTCAATCCTCTTTCTGGGACCGGAGAAAAATGAGAAAGTTAGTTTTTGTCGGTATAACGGTGTGATCGATTTAATTAATCGATTACAGGATTATAAAAAGAAAAACATTGCACTAGGTAATTAATGCAAAGTAATTAAATGAGCAATTTATACTTGTTGTATACAAGTGCGGTATACGCCGGATTTAATTGCGATTATATACATAAATGAAGAAAAAGTCTATTATTACTTAACAAAGTAATATGATTATCGATTTCAAATCGATTAAAATCGATTGTATTTTTGATGACAGCTTTGACAGTAAGCTGACATGACGTTTGTTCATAGATTATATAATTATTTTTTGGCGCTTGTTGGTTTTTTCTGCTCTACTCGTTTTGTATCTTCGACGCATTTTGAGTGTGTATCTATCGGGCTGTTTTTATATTTTCAACGATCATTGCTTTATTATTACGGATTCCAACTCTGCCAGCCTTGTACGACAATTGCTTCTACACTGGACACCGAAGATCGCTCACACGTTTGACTTGAAATTGTTGCATTGGATACTGTTGAAATTATGGATCGCTGTGTGAATTGTGGGATAGCAATTCCATATTCCATACCTGATATATATCATTGATATTCATTCATAATATGACATTTAAAAGATTATCCAATGGATATAATAAACATTTACTTATGCTTAAATAAGTTATTATTCAGCTCTTTTAAAGAGATTGTAACATAACCTAACTTGTACTAAATATTTATTAACTCGGCTCTCAGATTGAGAAAACTTTTATAATTTTCAGCAAGGTACTGATAAATCTGAATCTATTAATTCATATTAGTTTCATCACGTTACATTCGGGCCCAAAAATGTATGTAATCGTTTCAGTCTCCTTTCACGCGCTTAAAGAGATAATATAGAGGAGTGCAGATGTTTATATTTCTTTTATTATGACAAAAAAATACAGTAAATCAATAAAAAAAAAATAACACACTACCATATATTTGACACACACACGCTTATATCCTCTTTTGTTTATCGTTAAAGTCTGTGGTCAAATAGATTATAGTTACCTATAGCCTTGTAGTAGTAGCCTTGGCGAAATCTGTGATCATAAAAGTATAGTCCTTGACAAGAGAACCTTAACAATGTTCAAACTTATTATTTAAATCAATAATTATAGTCGAATTTCGACTACTTGGCGGCCACTAGTTCTAATAATAAGAGGTATAAGTTTAAAAATTAAAATATTATTTACTAGTATAAAAGGTGGGTAGTGTAAATATGCTGAGAGAATTATTGAAAGATTTGAAAATAATTTTCTGTTTGAAATTAGGCTAGACGTAGACTAGATTTACTTTTTGAGGAAAAGTATTATTATTAAATGACAATTACCTGTCTCATAGCGGTGAGGAAGCCTTGAGGGTTAAAGAAGCCGGTCATCCAGAAAGCGTTTGGTCGTCCATTCTTCAGCCAAATGCGGTATTGTTGTTCCCGTTCCAACAGCTCCGTATACCAGAAACCAAGAGTAGCAGATTCCCATGAAACCTTAACAAAGGAGTCGCTTGGAAGACAAAGAGTAGTTAGTCGCTCTAATAAAATAGCCTAATCGAAATACACGTGATATAGAGCGACAGTGGTAGCGTAGTCTATATTTATAAAAGTTGATATCAATACCCTACTACCGATGCTTAAAATAACACTGACTAGGTATTAGTTAAATAGGGAAATAGATGAACTGAATATAGCAACGAAATAATCGGGGGTTAATCGTCGTGGCCTAAAGGATAAGACGTTCGGTGCATTCGTATGTAGCGATGCAACGATGTTCCAATCCCGCAGGCGGTACAAATTTTTCTAATGAAATACGTACTTAACAAAAGTTCACGATTAACTTCCACTGTGCAGGAATGGCATCGTGTAATAAAATCAAACCCGTAAAAATTATAATTTGCGTAACTACTGGTGGTACCTCTTGTGAATCCGCGCGGGTGGGTACCACCACCCCGCCTATTTCTGCCGTGAAGCAGTAATGCGTTTCGGTTTGAAGGGTAGGGCAGCTGTTGTAACTATACTTGAACTTATATTCTTATCGAACTTATATCTCAAGGTGGGTGGCGCATTTGCGTTGTAAATGTCTATGGGCTCCAGTAACCACTTAACACCAGGATGGCTGTGAGCTCGTCCATACAGCTAAGCATGGAGTAATTAAATATTTACGAAGGCGTACTTTCTGATCAAAAACCAAATTATCTGTATTTGTTCAAGTCCTCAAACAGTTTCAATATATAAATATGAATTTGTTTAGTAGCTATCGACGAGCTTCACTATTATCAGTAAAATATTTTGGAAATAATTTTCTTGAAAACGAAACAACAGCATAAATGTAATTAATCCTGAATTCAATCTAAATCTTTAAGTATTCATGATTATGGTCGAATTTCTCTGAAGCGTTTGTGTTTCTAACCTTTAACCAATTTTGAGGGATCCTCGCATCGTACATCGCGTCAAGGGACTCACGTAACCCTTGACTCATGATTATGGTGCCGTCTATGGCTAGCTTCAAGTCACAGAGTGTCGAGTGAACAGTCTTGATGACGCGTTGAATTCTATCGATCTCCTGTCTAAAACATCATGCGCGTTTAATTGTGTTGTAAACGAACTGATAATGTGTATAAGTATTAAAAACTTTTTTAAACTCACCTCAAAAAAATATTCATCGGAAGAAACGCGCCCATTTTTTGTAATGATTCGCGCACTTCGAATGACACATACTGTTTTGGTAATTTCTCAAGCATGTCTTCAGCCAAACGGTACACAATACTTTCCCTGGTTTCACCACCCTGACTGCCTCCTTCTTTTGGTTGGACGTTCAATATTGTATCGAGAATATCTTTAGCGCTATTGATTTGATAAGTAATATCAGCGTTGCCGTGTAAGCCGAATACTTCCGGAGTGTCCGTCAATGGTAATTGATTTATATAATCGACGTATCCGTGTAAGTTCCTTGTTTGCGGGACTTTGTAGCCTTTGTAGAATTCAAAACCTGGTCGTAGTAGAACATCGCAAAACCATACGTTTGTGAAGGTCGTAAGTAAACGTTTATCAAAATCGTCTGTCACTCTCCCGCCGTACTGCACCTCACCGAGCATGTAACATATCGTGGGCCATGATATCCCTTTCTTAGGGTCGATTTCATCTAAATGGTTCTGAATAAATTGAACGCTTGCAGCGTAGTCTGCTTGGTTGAATTCGTAAGGAATGTTCCACCCTAAGGGTCCAAATTTTCTTCTTTCCTGTACTATCGTGTGCAAAAATGCTACAGCATATAAAAGCGGTGGCCACTGCGATAAGGAGGAGTAGTCTAAAGTGTCTTGAGTTATATTCTGGTATGTTCTTTTCATACTGGCTCTTATCCCTTGAGGCGGTTCATTTGTGAATTTAATGGCCATCTGTAGCAGACCAATTGGAAATTCTGTATGTACTTCTGTTGTTAGCCATAATCTGAATGATTCTTGAATGTGTTCGGTTTCAATCAGAGCATCCATGGCCTCGACGCAGAAAGGCAATGATAAGTGAATGTTTTGTAGCAGAACCCATCCTCCTTCGTTCATAGAATCCGAGATCATTTTTCTAGCAACAATTTCTTGACCTTGACCCATCGATACTGCTTTTAAAACTGAAACGAAAAAAGACATAATAAAAATCCCTGATTAATTAATGAGATTTTATTGTTACTACTTACTTATTTCTTTCGATTTTGCTAGTGAAGCAATTTGAGTGGAGGGGTCAGAGCCGATTGAAAGAATACAAATCAAAGGCGTCCTCGGTTCTGATTCTTCCCATGTTGTCTCCAAGTTTAAAATCCGTCCTTCTCCATATTCCGGACCCAAAGAATCTAAACAATATCAATATAAATAACGATTTAGTTTACATTAACATTCCAAATTCTAAAAAAATGAATTAATTTGTATTTTGTATCTGTTGTCATGACGATA
The DNA here is from genome assembly GCF_030269925.1 of Bombyx mori. Lineage (NCBI taxonomy): Eukaryota > Metazoa > Arthropoda > Insecta > Lepidoptera > Bombycidae > Bombyx > Bombyx mori. The sequence goes on along the minus strand of NC_085107.1, from coordinate 4,695,755 downwards.
AGACTGTTTACAGACCCACAATGTATTTTCGAGCTTGCGATAAAGTTCGATCTGGACTCCAGGATCTAATGAGCAGGAGTTTTCGGAAAACATCAAGGCTGTCGTTGTATCCACTAGGAATTATTTCTTCCTCTGGCTTGGCTTTTTCGTACCACACTCTCCATTCTTTCTCATTTGTCGAAATCTGTAAGCGGTTCAATTTTAAATGTCGTCGACGTTGTATCAATTTAATAGAAACTTCATGAACTTTATGTTTGAGGGTGAGCAATGCTTTCATAATGTGATATCTCTGGGTAGCGATATAGTCTGCGCATAGAAATCGAGTCAAGTTGAACAATAAATTGAGAAAAATAAGCAATATCATTGTAAGTTACCTTGGAGAGAACGTCCGAAAATGTCTTCAGTTTACTAATTTCAACCAAATTCAGCCACGTTATATCCAATATCCACCTGAATGGCTTAGGAGTAACAGCGTTCAAATCTAAAGACGCTCCGCCTTTGATGAATGCCATAAATTCGTCGTGCGATATCAATTCACGCTGGTAATCAATCTTCATTGCCAACATTAATGTGAACAAAGCCTTGTGCCGCTCATATAAACTACGTAATGTGAATGCCCAAACCTCATGAGTCAAATATTTCAATATAATATTGATACGTTCCTCTGTAACATTACTCTTTGTAGATTTGGTGATAGAATTGTCGAATATAGTAAGAAATTGTTTCAGTGAATTTTGGTACATTAAATTGACATTGCTCATTTCTACAATTAAGAAGTAAAGAATGGATCCACGGGCGGCCACTGCTCTAAATTCTTCTCTGGCTTTAATTATTTTCTTTTCTGTTACTTCAGCGACTTTCAACTTTTCGTTTACTTCTTCGGCTGTTGTTTTGGTTATCTGTAATACTTGAATCAAAGCTTCATCATCGACTAGGGAGCCTTCAGAAGAAGTTAAACGACAAAGCAAATTGCTTTCTAGCTCTTTCATACTTCTTTGGTTCTTCATAACAGATTCGAATAGAGCCACCCTTTCTTCTTCAAGATCAGATTTTTCCATGAGAATAACTCTTCCTAGTAGTTGGTCTTCCAAGCCTTGCATTGTAACTGTGAAGTCGATGATTGAAGTTTTAGCACTTATTTCAGGTGAGTATGCTGGATTAGGTAATTTTGTTGTAATGTACAGCATGAATCCAGGCATCACATCACATTCTTTGTCACCTACAATGACTTTTTCTATCGAACCGGACTTTATAAAGTTTTTTTCCAAAACATTATCAATGACTGGGTCTAATTCCACACCAACGTCTTCTATGAGCAGAGGTCTGCCGAGTGATAGGCTATCTTCCAAATGAGTCCTGAAATATTTATGATTCAACGATGTGATTTGTAATTCATTTGAGCCTTCTTTGTTTTTAATCCAATTTTTGCCTTGACTTTGAGGATCTACTAGTAAAGGATAAGAACTAGATTTAGTGACAATCAAAGCGTTTTGTACCGATAAATCATCGTTAGGAAGTCCTTGTAGCGTCCATTCTGATATGGTTGCATTTTCCACTAACATATTTGTAATGTTCAAATCATGCGTGACGGGTATTTGTTTGCTTTTCAGTATTCCCATCCATGTGTTAAGAAGACTATTCCTGAATTCCTGGTTATATGGTCCACAGTAAGATAAGAATCCCGTTGCAAGAACTACATCTCCGACTAATCTTCCCAATTGCTCTTTGAAATCTTTGCTCTGCTGTGTCCATCTAATTTTCTCACCGCCGAGACCATTTATAAGTGCCGTAGCAGCCGTCATTTTTCTTAAACAAACGTTAGCAGCATCTGTCAGTTGTTGCTTCTCCGATACGGCCGATTCATATTGTTCTTTCACCTTCCTTAGGGACATCTCCCGTTCTTCTAATTGTCTTTCTGCTGATGCTAAATCATCCATAGCTACCTATAATGATATACATTAAGCAATTTTTTTTGTTGTATTCTTAAATAAGATACAAAATAAAATTAACCTAGGATTTATTTTTAATTTAACAACATACCTTCAATCTTGCTTCTTGAAGCATGAGGTTTGCTTTTAATGGTAATACTTCTTTATTAACACTATGAAAGAAAGCCATGGCTTTAGTCCAAGAAAGTAAGCCAGCAACATCACCGCAAACTCGTTTCGCTGTATCCATATTGTAATCTTCCATCTCGAAATATGGTACAAGATGTTCAACCATCTCATTATTTATAATATCCTTGGGATAGTTTTGAAGTTGTAACAAAAATGTCGTACTCGCCATCATCTGTTTAATTACAAGAAAAAAACATTTAATCACAAATCTTACATTGCGTACATTGTTATCTCAAACGTACCTTTAAAGATTCAGCCCAGGATGGTTTCGGACAAGGTGCTGCAGTGTCAGATATAACTGGATGCAATCGCCTTTGAAATAAAATTAAAACGCAGTCCATGATACGCATGATCAAATGTGGCGGTCGACCAAGTTTCCTGACTGTAGCTATGTGAGCTGGCTTAATGGTGTTCAATGCAGCTTCAGCTTCTTCTAGAGCTGGTTTTGCTGCCTCTAATTTTAATTCGGCTTTTTCTTTTTCTTCAGCGATATATGCCACTAAAGCTTCAGCCTTTTCTTTAACAATCTGTACTTGATTTTTAACGATTTCCGCTTGCATAGCTCTTTCTGTTACTTCGGTCAAAACACGATCTGCTTTTTCAGACGCCAAAGCCAAATCTTGCTCCATCACGGCTAAATCTTTTTTCAAAACTTCCACAGAAATCGATGCTTCCCTTAATTTTTCTAAACCTGTATCCATTCGTAAGGCACCGTCACCTAATTCTTTCTGTTTCATTTGATAGATCGTTTTGTATCCACCGATGAAGCTCAAGTACGATTTTGGAGTGACGTGAGATGATCTGCGGAATCTTTGGAAGTATTCTACGGACACATTTGAGACGACATCTTGAATAGTACCCAAGACTGTAACGAGTTCCTTTTTGACTTCTTTGGTGCATTCTATTTCGAATTCAGCAAGAAAATGGTCAGCTACAGAAACAAGGGCATCTTTCGGCCAAGGTTGAAACCAGTCAATCGTGCATCCAGATATTAATGCAGGAAAACGCAGAGCGCGATACCTGAAGGCTTCGCTCACCTAAAGATAATAGAGTAAACAAAACTTACCTAAGGAATTATATACTTCAAACGCTGGTAAACTTATTTTTCTATACTAAACAAATAAATAATCATGGAGATGAAACTTTAGAACGTGATTTTTTTATAATCACTTCACATATTAAAGTTAGTTTCTTATATTATCAATTCAAAAGTTAACTTACTGGCGAAAAGCATAGTACAACATGAAGATTCTGACAGGTTCTATTCAGGAAGTACTCCATAACGAGTTCGTTGGTGAGTGATCGTTTCTGATTTTCTCTCTTCATTATAGGAGTAAGTTCAGATATAATTTCTTGTTGCTCATCTTTGGTAAATAAATTAGAAATAACACCAGATGAAAGAATATTATTTAAATATTCCAGAAAACCTTCTTCTTTGATATCTAAGTCTGTGAAGATAAATGTTGTTCCTTTGCCTTGAACACCACATGATCTGAAATATTATGAATTTTAGACAACATTTTCTCATTGAATTTTGAAATCATAATTTTTTTCGCAAATTTACCTGTAGAGTAGTTTCAAATCTTCCAAAAAGTTGCCAACATTATAGGATCTGGTTAAAGCAATTTGAAAGGATCTGTATCCAGCAATGAATGTTGATAACTTAGTCAAAGATTGTTTACCAGATCCTCCCACTCCAACGAGCATAACGTTTCCTCTGGGATGCCTTATAACTCTAGATATTTTGACTAGATGAAACATAGCGTCTGGAAAAAATACCAAGTCCATACCAGACCCTCGCACCATTTCATTAAATTGCGACAAGAACATTTCAAGTCGTTCTCTTAGTTCATTGTAATCAAAAACAGGTTCGTAAACCTTCGGAAGTTCCATATCTGCATCTTCACCTTCTTCCCCGGTTGGCTCTGGAGCATCTCTACAAGAAAATATTCCTTTGATGACTGAATTTTTAAATATCAAATAAAGATTGCATATATTTATAATTTATAGTATAAACAAATTACATGAAAGCTAAGTAAGTTGTAAAGTAATTAATGGAAACTTTTATATAATGATTCAGCCGGTAAATAAATTGTTTTAAAGAATCACCTCATAAAATCAACAAAAACGGGTTCTCGTTCCATCATTTTTCGGTATTCCATACCCAGAATCTCTTCAGCAACTCCGTACAAGGCCTTATTGAACCAATCTTTGTCTGACTGATGCGTAAATCTGTCCGAGAAAACTCGGGAGCATTCGTGTTTCCACAGTAACATGAGACATTTTTCAGATTCGATAACTGTCGGCAACGTACCCACCATACCTTGCCACACTCTCGATAAGTCTCTCAAAGAAAATACATAGTGAAATTTCGCTGGCGTAGGTAATAAATTTTGTCTTGTCCGCATCCAAAGTTCTCTTGTTAGTGGAATAATTTTCTTAATCAAAGACCGAACTTCCATCGCAAAACCACGCTTGGCGTTGTAGTGACCTTCACCAATCACCTTGAAAATCTTATCTATTGACTCGTTATTTGGCAAAGGGCAGTTAAATATGGCAAATTGTCGTTTTAACCTCGATGGTATATCGTTTCTACCGCCACCTGCAGTTTAATCACATAAAATAATTAACAAAAAACAAAGATTAGATAACATTAAAAATATTATTAAAATGTCACAGACCCGGTTGTCCCATAGCTCCTAAGAATTGAATATCTACTATAGTAGTAAAATCGCCTGGTTTCTCCAAACTATAGAATCCTCCCATGCTCATAGTTTGTCTAACTATTTCATTGGTAATTTGATCGCCCCATTCATTAATTTGCGGTAAATTTATGTCATCAATAAATACCAACATTTTTTTTCCACCCGGGGGACCGAATGTCATTCCACTACGTTTTTCTACATAGCTTTCAATTGTTTTTTGGAATTGGTACGGACTCGTAGCTGAAGAGAAATTGAAGGACCGACCCATAAACTGTTCCGGGTTCGCGTTTTTCATATACGCTTTCATCATAACCGTTTTTGCAGATCCTTGTTCGCCCAATAATAGAACTGCTTTTCCCTGTTTGGCTATACAGTGAATGAGATAATTAATTCGAACGTTATCAACTATAGGAACGAGAATCGTTGAATAATCTGGTGTTGCAGTATCCGGGTATTGGTAATTCATCACTAAATCATCCCAAAGTTCCCATTTTCCAGGTTGTTTGACGTAAAAATCGAAAACCACAAAAGGTTTATTGTTCGGATGTTTTGGAAGTTCGAGTATTTCACGGAAGTTACTTTTCAAGTATCCGTCAAATTTGATTCTGTCGTTCGTTTCGAAAAGGGATCCAAAACCCCAAATTAAAACGAAAACATAAATTTTATGTAAATGTTCAGGCGTGAACAAAACAATTTCTTCGGCCTTTTCTTTTTCTTCATCGTCCTCCATGTCTCCGTTTACAGATTTGCTAGCCGAAGGTTCCTCTGTTTCAACAATTTGTGGCGGCACTAGACCTTCGAGAAGATTAAGCATTTGTAAAATAATATTGCTCTGCAATACTCGCATACTGAAATTTAGATTCTGAGTGCACCAAGTATACACTATAGGGAAAGTTTGTTCGAAAAGAGAACAGAAAACTTCTGCTTCTCTAGTCGAACGTGTCATCAACCAGGCGCGGAAAACTGTGAACGAAACATATCCATGTGGTTACTTACGAAGCCACGTAATAAAAAAACCCATCAGAAATACTATTATACCTGGATCCCAATCCAGTCCGGATGAGCTCATGTACACCATTCCATTTCTAGATACAGTGGCTGGTGAAGCGTTGTCTATGTTTTCAGGTTCAAATAATACTTTCGAAGTAGGGGACATTGTGAGACGATCTCCGTTGGCCAATGTCAAAGTTTTATTATCATCTAGCACAGAGTTCAAATTTTCTATCCAAATGCTGTCCACAGGGCCATCCAATACCAACCAGATATTCTCTCCAGTTTTAATTTTGAGGGTTTTCCTCCATAGGGCGGAAAATATTCCATCGGTCCAATCATTGGTTGCAACGTCGAGGCGACCAAACATTTGCGCTGCCGTAATTGCTTTTGGGTTCATCCGCATCTCTCTACAAATAGGTTTCTTATAACTCAATGTGTAATTTTAGGTTTGTTGATTGTAAGAAATTAATTTAAAGTTACAAACCTGTGTGGATTTTCGATTTCTGATAGTGCGCTCATGAGAGTGTGGATACACGTAGTTTTCCCGGCTCCGGGTGGACCCAATGTCATTATTCCATGACGTACACGCTGTGTCTCGTATAACTAAGAATTAAAATTTTTTGTATTTTAAATGAAAGCGTACGAGTATTCGAATTTTTTTCGACATTTTTTTTTTACCGACCGACTATAATTACCTGTATTATTTTCAAAATCCATGGTGGATGGTTTATCAAACCAGACAAATCCACCTGTTTCTTTATTGCTTCTTCTAATTCTATATAAGTAGTCTTCTCTAACATCTGATTCGGGAAAAGGTCGGCCACTAAAGATATGAACAGGGGCTCATCTTCATCTATCAACTTGGACAGATTCATGTCTCTGAGCACTCTCATGACAATTGTACTTTCATTATCCTTCGAGTTTACTCGTTTGACTGCGCCTAAAGTACGTAGAACCGATAGGATGTTCCGGAGGCCGAAATCGTAATGGACCTACGCAAGAAGAGATGCAGTAAAATGTTTGGTAAATAAGATCGCAAACTTAGCGATATTTTGAAGAGATTGGAATTTTTTCGTTGTTAATTTTGAAGTCGTCGTGGCCTAAACGAGAAGACGTCAAGTGCATTCGTATCGAGCGATGCAACGGTGTTCAAATCACGCAGGCGGGTACCAATATTTCCAATGAAATACGTGCTTAACAAATGTTCACGATTGACTTCCACGGTGAAGGAATAACATCGTGTAATAAAAATCAAACCCGCAAAATTGTAGTTTGCGTAATCACTGGTGGTAGGACCTCTTGGGAGTCCACACGGGTAGGTACCACCACCTCGCCTATTTCCGCCGTGAAGCAGTAATGCGTTTCGGTTTGAAGGGCGGGGCAGCCGTTGTAACTATACTTGAGACCTTAGAACTTTATATGTCAAGGTGGGTGGCACATTTACGTTGTAGATGTCTATGGGCTCCAGTAATCACTTTAACACCAGGTGGGCTGTGAGCTCGTCCATCCATTTAAGCAATAAAAAAATTTATATAGAATTTAATTTTACTAAATATAAAACAACAACAACAAAAAATGTAATAAAAAATATAGTAATTACAATTCAATTGATTTACAGTAAAACAAAATCTTACTTGTTTTGTTAATTGTTCCTCACACAATTTGTATAGCGTGTAAAACTTTCTGGCCAGAGTAATATTCTCTAAGAAGCCACAAGAGGCTAATTTTACTCTAATGATAATTTGTCTGTCGGGGACCATCATGGCTACAGTGCGAAATTGGATCTTGAGGTTTTCTGGGAGCTCTTTGCGACCGGCGTACCCTGGGTTCTGTTTGTTTTCGAAATGTACTTTTGTGAAATTAATGAAAAATTAAATTAAATTTAAATTACTGCACATGGATTTTATTCGTCTGTTTTATAGTGTCACAATCAAGAAAGCAACTTTTACAACAACTTAAGACAGTTTATTGTTATTAAAACCTAGTTACAGCTGACGTAAATTTTATTAGCTCATATGGATATTTGAGTTTGTGTTACATCAAGTGTTGAAGACATGAGCTATTTTATAAGTCTCAGCTGCTTTTGGAATAACGCCTGGCATATCCTTCAAATTCGTGCTTAAAGGCAATTAGCATAGCATTAAGGAAGGAAACCACTCTTCATAGGAATTTAGATCACAATTACACTAACATGAATATATAATAATAATAGTTTAGTTTATAATAACGATTCAAACGATTTTTTCACCAAATTAGGTATTCTATCTATATATAGGTATATAAAAATGAATTGCTGTTTGTTAGTCTCGCTAAAACTCGAGAATGGTTGGACTGATTTGGCTAATTTTGGTCTTGAGTTATTTGTGGAAGTCCAGAGAAGGTTTAAAAGGTAGATTAATATGAAAATGCTCGGAAATAAATAAAAATAACAATTTTGTTTTTCCTTTGATGTGTCCCCCGTCGAACGGATTCCTTTTGTTTTCAAGTCTTTTATTCTTTAATATACTTATAATAAAGTCTTTTATTTATCGATTGAGGCACTACGAAATCTGCCGGGTCAACTAGTTAGGTATAAAATCAACCAACTCCAATCCGACTATTACAACTAACCATAGTTATGAATATCCCGAATTCGGGACACATGTCTGACGTGTCGCCATCAGTAAATATGAAGGATTTCTTTTTTTCCTTTTTAGCTGCGAGCACCACGGCTACCTGTTGTGCGGCCACTGATAGTACCGGCAATTCGATGCGATTGAATTCATCAAAACATCCCCAGGAACCGGATTGCGCCAAACCTTTATATATCCGACCGAGGCCTCTGAAATGGAGCAAATTGGAAAATGCCTGTAGGATATGCAGCTTTAGGAACACACGACAGAAGCAATCGAAGAGTGTTCGGCTATGAAAAATAATTTTATTATAAACAGAAAATGTATTAGATATCGTATATGATCGAAATTCATTTTATTATTTCAAATTATAATTAATTAATTGGAACCAAAATACAATACATTAGTATAAGGTATAAAAATATTCGGACATTGATAGGATATCATGATAAAGCTCTGTAGGCACATATTTGGCTTTGTTATAATAATTTAATATCATGTCGTGTGACACAAGCTATAATAATTTTTCCCAGGCGATCGTGCTTTTAATTTTTTACATATTATAAAATATTTGGATAATTGATCTTTTTTTAATTGCTCTTACGGGCAGACGAGCATATGGCCCACCTGATGGTGAGTGATTACCGTCACCCAAGGACGTCAGCAATGCCAGGGGCAGATCTAAGTGGCTGGCTAATAATCTAGAAACGATTAGTAGGTTAGTGGTTCAGGACTGAAGAAAAAGGGAATAAAATTTCACATAAATACGAAAGCGAGTTTTGCAGAAATGTTAACCCCGACTATTGTACTTTTAAACTCGAGTAACAACGGTACAACATCAATTGACAATAAACACTTAATGCTATTAAAACGAAATTAAGTTAGTTAGTTTAAATTGTTAATTATTATACTTAGTCTGGCCACAAATACTGTTACAATTAAAAATAAACAAAATATTACATTTGAATTTGGAATCTGTTATTTTTATATGATTGCTTATTGAGTTTTCTCATTTTGGTGCCAATACATTGTACAATATTTTGCGATATTAAAATGGAGTGGGGTGATAAAGAGAACGGAATCGCTGTGATTGCATTACACAAAGTAGGTATGGAGCCAACTAACATTTTTAAAACTCTCCACACGCTTGGTATTAGTAAAATGTTTGTGTACCGGGCTATTAATAGGTGCAATGGGACCTCCTCTGTTTGTGACAGAAAAAGATCTGGCCGTCCACGTAGTGTTCGTACGAAAAAGGCGGTCAAAGCAGTAAGGGAAATAATTCGAAGAAATCCTGTCCGAAAGCAAAAGATTTTATCTCGGGAGACGAATATAGCACCTAGAACCATGTCGCGTATTTTAAAAGATTAGAAGATAGACTTGCAGCCTATAAGAGACGTACTGGTCATTTCTTAACAGATAATTTAAAAGAGAATAGGGTGGTAAAATCGAAACAACCACTGAAGCGGATGAGAATTTATTTACAATCGAGCAACATTTTAACAAAAAAATGACCGTATTTATGCTCAAAGCTCTAAGGAAGCTTCCCAATTAGTCGACAGAGTGCAACGTGGGCACTATCCGACTTCAGTGATGGTTTGGTGGGGCTATGAAGGAGTGACTGAGCCATACTTTTCTGAAAAAGGTATCAAAACATCGGCACAAGTGTATCAAGATACCATTCTTGAGAAGGTAGTGAAGCCCCTTAACAACACCATGTTCAATAATCAAGAATGGTCCTTCCAGCAAGACTCAGCGCCAGGTCATAAAGCTCGGTCTACGCAGCCTTGGTTGGAAACGAACGTTTCGGGCTTCATCAGAGCTGAAGACTGGTCGTCGTGTAGTCCCGATCTTAATCCACTGGATTATGATTTATGGTCAGTTTTAGAGAGTACGGCTTGCTCTAAACGCCATGATAATTTGGAGTCCCTAAAACAATCCGTACGATTGGCAGTGAAAAATTTTCCCATGGAAAGAGTGCGTGATTCTATTGATAACTGACGTCAACGTTTAAAGGACTGTATTGCAGCCAATGGAGACCACTTCGAATAAGCTTTTTATACTTTAAATTGTTTTATATTTATGTATTAAACTAACACACTGTAAAAGTAATAAATGTTATTTGTAATAGATTTTTTTTTTCCTGTCTCAGTATTTATGGCCAGACTAAGTATATTATTATGTGTTTCAAGTTTCAAAAGATAGCAGTATTGAAATGAATATCAAACAAAAAAAAAATACGGTTCACTGAAGATAATGTTTCTGGTCACAAAATTAGTTACAAATTAAATACAGATTTCTCGTGAAATATCCGTTTAGTGAGGACAGAAATGGAAGGTAATTATTATTTCATAAATATCGCTCAACAAACGCGTGAAGGTTCTTTGAAGGTCGTGCAGATCAATTCTCGTAATTGCTTTTATCTATATAATGTTTTATTTTATTTACATCAAAATAAAGTTTAGCTTAGTAAAACTATAGCACAAATTGAGTTGATCTATAAAGAGAAACAACATTTAAAGCTATTGCTTCTCCACTATTTTTATATTTCAATATTCCAAAATGCTTTTATATTTCTACTGTTCCTTCTTCTAATGTTTCAATATTCGAAATTATATTTGTGTCATCTTTATAATATACGTTAACCTCTTTTAAGATAAATCGTATAGAGGTTACATCTATTTGTTTTTTTAAACTTAAACGTTCCATGTTCAACTGTCCGAAGACTTTTCTGCTTTGTAATGGACATTGGAAATTTATGTGGGACGAGATTTTAATACTAAGTATGTTTAATAGAGATATTTAGTTCAGCTAACCCGGACTCCGTGTTAAAGGGAAAGAATTTTATTCTCACTCTTGAATATTTTTTCGGTGCCAATAAAATCTTTTTATTAACTTGCACACCTTTATTCTGCCAAGTAAATTTATACGACATGCTATTATAAAACGTAACTAATATTATATCGACGCTTGAAAGGCAAACGTGACTAAGCGACAATGCGTGAACTTTACAGTAGACTAATTTAAAGTTGAAATACCTGTAAACAAAATTTATTTTAACGAATCTACCTGTAGTAGAGTCTAGCTAGTAGCTGTAGGATTGAAATGGTTTTAATAGACCTAGACATATATTTTTTTGCGCATCGAATATGGTTATTGCCTATCATTTATGTACAAAGCATTTATTGTCGCTTAGTCATATTTGCCTTTCAAGCGTCGATATTATAAATGGCAAAGTTTGTATGATTGTTACTCAATGAAAAAAATATCAACTTGTACTGGTGGTAGGACCTTGTGTAAGTCCGCACGGGTAGGTACCACTACCCCGCCTATTTCTGCCGTGAAGCAGCAATGCCTTTCGGTTTGATAGGTGGGGTAGCCGTTGTAACTATAATGAGACCTTAGAACTTATATCTCGAGATGGGTGGCGCATTTACGTTGCAGATGTCTATGGGCTCCAGTAACCACTTAACACAGGTGGGCTGTGAGCTCGTCCATACATCTAAGCAAAAAGAAACAATCAAATAAAAAAAAAACTCAAGGGCTGTGAATGAAATTTCATACACAAAGATAATTTTTGCAAACAGCACATCTTTTTAACCAGTGCAAATGACGTGTCCAGGTCTACACCGGGTATATCTGGTACAGTTAGTACACCAACGTGCTTGTTAGATCATATGTATTGCAAGTGTATCTACAGATTTACTGATAGTTTATGGACTAGAAAGTGACCAATCAACTCTTTATCCAGGGAAAACGCAAAGCGTGGCTTCTTTTTTTTTTTTATTGCCCTTGTATGCAGACGAGCATACGGCCCACCTGATGGTGAGTGGTTACATTGCCCATGGACTTCAGCAATGCCAGGATATAAATAATAATAATAACAAATCGATTTAAATTTAAATTTAAATTTTTAATAATTTTAAATAGACTCTTTCTATGCGGTTGAAACCACAGGGCATTTCTAGTTAAATTCAAAAATATGTTGTTTTTTTAATAAATAATGCAAAAGACAATGTCCCTTTAACAAAGCGTTAGCATTGAAAAAACAATAATGCGAATGAATGCGTTTATATCTGAATGTGGATAGAGGTTATTCCAATTTCCGTGGATGACTCAGCTACTTCGTGGCGTAGAAGTGTTCAGGCAAACACTTAACATTCGGTGGTTTGTAATCGTAACTGTTCACCATGCTAGTTAAATATTTGTAAGATAAATATTAATTTTATTAAATACGGACCTACAGTATTTATATACTTTTTTATTGATCTCAATTTCACTAAAGGGTTTGTGTACCTGAATATATAATATTGAATGATTACGGCCGCTCTGACAAGAGTCATACGACAAAGGAGAAATACCTTTGGAATAGATGAAATAAATGAAATAAAAGAGTAACTCATTGAAACATGAAACATTCATACGTTGATAACTAATGGTACCTGTAATCCATTTGATCCGAACAGTTGAAGACGACGACGTATTTGGCCAGAGTTTTCCCCATGTCTTTGACCGTTTCCGTTTTGCCGGTCCCCGCAGGGCCGCATGGAGCCCCGCCCATGCTCATGGCGAGGGCTTGGGCTAATGTAATGTAACATCTGTGGAATTTCGTGATTTTAATAAAAACAAAATCAAAGAGATGCTTTTATGAGTACAAATCCTTCGATACAAAATAAAAATAATGGATTTTACGTTAAGCTTTTACATTTATTTCTTATTTTCTTTTAACGGATCAGCTTGGATTATAATTTAGAGAAATATGAAAGTCGAGGAAGACAAAAGCCGGTTGGTTTTCTTTGCGACAGCAATTTTCTTAACTTTAAATTATTATTTTTTAGCTTAAACGGAACATTATATATCATAAAGTGGCTCGTCTAAACTTTTCTTATGGCGTCGTCGAAAGCATAACCGATGAGGCACGGCGCCCTCTCATACAATATCATCTGAGACTTTGAAAGAGCTTAACCGACCAAGTTATTTTACAAAACAATGGAGATACCGTGTATGAGCACACATGAAAAGGCACTTATTAAATATAGCGGCGCGTTCTGGCTCCGCTCGGGTCGTTAACAAAAATTTCAACGATATTTGACGTTGTTTTATTTTATAAATAAAAGAATACTTATTGCGACATAATTATAATAGTTAGACATATGCTGTCGCGACACTTTTTGTAAATAGTAACGTGTTCTACAAAGTCGTAGTACATGATTTTATTCTATCATTAATAGTTTTCGCAGGGCACGTGAGTACAGAATATTTTAGGTAATTTTTTTACACCTTGGGTTACATTATTGGAGTTTTAGTAAATATCCCTAATTTTTTTCAAAAAATGGCACTCGGGAATACTGTAGCTTCCAAGCAGTGAAAGAATTTTTCAAATCGGTTCAGTAGTTTCGGAGCCTATTTAATACAAACAAACAAACAAATCTTTCCACTTTATAATATTAGTATAGATAGTCATTGTAGGGACTAGTGTTGATTTTTGACTGGCAGAGTTCCTCAGAACTTCAACCTGAGGTGTACGCCTTAATCATATTGCATGATGTTTATATCAACTTTCAAATCGGAACGCTTGACTGCTATATATAGGTAAAACCTACTCGCGTGAGCTCACATTACTACTAATAGCAAAAGCTTGATTTAACAAACAAGAGTTCTATGCAATTTTCTTACATTATTTATGTCCGATTTTGTTCACAAAGTTAAGTTATTAATTATGATTTGTGAGCTGGATAAAATTAATGATTTGTCGCACGTGTCGAGATCAGTATTGATTTATTATTATTATTGTGTGTTGTACAAATTAATTGGCAGGAAGCTGTTATTGGACAATATATATTTGTTCATAAAGCCGTTTTGTGTTTGAATGGGAAGATATTATATTATATTGTTATAAGTTGATCACTACGCTTCAGTGGAGAAGTAAGAATGAACTGATAAACAAAAGGTGTTCATTAGCAAACGAAAGCGCCCTTAGGTTGAAATCGAAGGCGTATTTTTTGTAAATTACAAAAAAAAACAATTTTTTTTTCTATGGTTAATGTTGCTTTTATTTTTATTTTACATCAAACGCTACGAAGATCTAACAATGTTTTAGACTCGGTCAACTGCGTAAACCTGTGAGACTAATGAAATAATAGTTACTTCAGTTTAAGTTTTCATATAATTCGTATTTCGTCAAAGCGGACCACGGCCGTATTTCTCTAGAATATATAAAATTATGTATACAGGGTGTCCCACAAGGGTACAATTATTTATACATGTCTATAAGTAAACCCGAGAATTTATCATAATGCTCCAATGCTTACTAAATATTATTTGATAGTATTTTATGAAATCGGAACTCATAATTTTTGGAAGCGTTCGTGTCTAAATATTTATACTCACGACTACGTTATTACGGATTAACTTTTGATGTTAATCTCACCTGTCAGTTAAGGGAGTAATAACAAGCCTCTCGGTACATCCCAGATATTCGTTCTGGTAAGTGAACGTGACGTCTGTCACCGATATCCAGGTCTTGTCCGTGTCCTCTTTGAAGTAGAACCGGCATTGCTTCAGCCATTCGAAGTCGTTTGCAGAACGAACATTAAGACGGCACTGTTAATGATGATTCATGATCAAAATACAGTACATACACGGAAAAAAGTCCCTTTTCAAACGTAGATCATTGAACGTGTGGTGGTACTGGTGGTAGGACCTCTTGGGAGTCCGCACGGGTAGGTACCACCACTCCGCCTATTTCCGCCGTGAAGCAGTAATGCGTTTCGGTTCGAAGGGTGGGGTAGCCGTTGTAACTATACTGAGATCTTAGAACTTATATCTCGAAGTGGGTGGCGCATTTACGTTGTAGATGTCTATGGGCTCCAGTAACCACTTAACACCAGGTGGGCTGTGAGCTCGATACCCATCTAAGCACTAAAAAAAAAAACGTGTGATGTTGTTTGCCTAATGATTTTCACAATCGAAACTTTTTACTTATTATTTATTACTCGTATATTTAGAGAAGCTGCTGGTAACAGGCAAGGTACGCGAAAGAGGCCCAGAGGAAGAAGTCCAATGCGCTGGTGGGACCAAATACGCTCCACACAGCCGATAATAGGCAGAAGTGGCGTAGGAGAATCCAGAAGAAAGCTGTTAGAAGAGGCCACGACCCTCAGCAATGAGAATTATCGATGCAAGGAGGAGGATATAATCGCAAACGTCAATTGCGGCCCTTACAAATTTTCGATAGTTTTTTTTTTTTTATTGCCCTTGTAGGCAGACGAGCATACGGCCCACCTTATAGTGAGTGGTTACCGTCGCCCATGGACTTCAGCAATGCCAGGGGCAGAGCCAAGCCGCTGCCTACCGCAAAGTTAATTTAAAGAACGCTTTATACGCTCCAACATGATAAATAATTTAAGATCCAATTTGAATTTTGTGTATTACTAAACAGTTATCATTTATGAACAACGAAAATATTTTATGAAGCCATTTCAAATAATTTCTTAGGAAATATTACGAGTCTATTTAAAAAAAAAAAGGTTATACAACTTTCGAAAAAAAAAAAAAAATTAACAGCGTATTTTCTTTTCCCACCCAATGAACAATACAAATTCTGTTTTCAGATTCTTTTGTCTATTGTCCTTGCTATTATTATAGGTCACACAGGCCATTGTAACGTTAATAAACATTTTCCTGATTTTACTACTGTAATTTGAGATCCAAAGCTTTCTCAGCATTACTTATGATTTGTATGAAATTGTGTTTAAATTTTAATCTTTTACATTTTATTTTATCGATATTACACATAATAATATTCGGAAATTGTGTTTTTGTAATCAACAAGATTAGAGGGGTTATATGTTAAACATTTTTAGACATCTGAAAACACTTAAATATTAATAGGTAACCTAGATCAATAGTGGGTGACCACACTACACATTTAATTAAAACGACTGTTACGGCTACGACCACGAAAACTGTAAAGTTGTGTTCACACGGCATTGTCCTGCACGTTCGGAATGAATATCACATAAATTCGGTAAATGTATTTTATGTATTATTTATAGGTACAGGTAGGATATTTAACTATTTCACTTAATCTTCTTTTTCTCCAGCTTATCCCACAATTTTTCTATTCCATTCTCTTCTATCAGCCGTCATCTTAACACTCACACCTCTCTCTCTTTCATATCGTCATTCACAAACTCCATCCATGTCTTCTTCGGTCGACCTCTTTCCCCACTACTTTGCGCTACCATTCATACATCTCCTAGTCACATGCATCTCCTCTCTCCCATCACATGTTCATACCACGCTAACCGTCCGCTCTTTAATTTGTCAATGATTCAATAATGTAAATTTGACAGTCATATGCTAACATAATAATATATTAACAGTAGAACAGTCTGAGATTCGCGTGTATTCATAAAGGTGGCATACAACAGTCAGTCTTCAGACCACGCTAACTTACCAGCATATCAAAGATATCTCGCTGATGCACGTGAATGGTGATCAATGTTTCAAATTTGATCCTTTCGATCTTGAGCAGATCTCTCGTCGTCTGATCTATGAGGGTGTTAAGAAGTTCCAGGAATTTGTTATTGGTATCAGACATGATCTTCTTGTCTTGACGGGCCTGCATGAGGGCGGCCTCCGCGTCTCTTGTCCATATTATTTGGATCCCTAAAAGCCCGATCTGTGGATTGACGTATTCGACAAGTTTTAAAAGAAAAACTAAGGTATTATTGACCCTAAGGTATTTTGGTATTATCTAGCTAAATTATGAAAGAGTTTCATAATGACGTAAAGTTCTATTCATTCTAATAACAGCTCATAGAAGTTGTCTTTGCTATGGCATGGCTAACGATCACACTAGTCCGCGCGTAGCTGGAATAACCTCTTAAGATAAAAACGAAAGGTAGGGGGAAAAAAATAGGTATAAACTATAAGGTAACTCTTAAGATACAAACGAAAGGTAGGTAGAGGAAAGGTAGGGGAATAACATTTGTATCTGTTAATGTAAAACTATTATATTGTTATCGAACCAGAAATTATTTAATATTTTTTATCGAGAATCTAGTGATTTGTTTAGACTTTTCGATAGGCATTTGAGCGGCAGTGTTATTAATAGAATAGCTATTTTAAAACAATAATGAATATAACCATATTACGAGCTCTATTTTGCAAAACGCATTTGTTTTCAATTTTAATATGATTTTGGAGAAACTGACACAAGGGAAGATCTTCCACCGAGCGCGTGAACTTGTTCGGGAGACCGATGGTCCAATTGTTCGACACATGTATATTTGCAAACCTTACTTGAAATTGTCGTTAGTGAGATTCAGGCACCCGTCAAATATCTTGTGTTCTATGATAGCTAACGCCAAATAACATTACTTGTTTATGTTAATAGTATGTCTCTATTTTAATTAGTACAACATAAAAATGAAATAGTGTCAATTCTCGTATCAGCATTCGATTAGTCATTATTGGCTGGATAAAGCGCGAGTAGCATGTAAATAATTTAAAAAAAACGGTTTCTTGTCGGTTTGTTTGCTGTACGTAACAACTTATAACATTTCGTTGGGGTGCGATACGAACTAGATCGATATTCTCATTCTGTCTCTTTCTACATTATATTCCATCCATAATTCAGAATTCCCGGGTTGACCCTTTAGGCTTCCCTTCGGTGATGTCATCTTAGATCTAAGCCACAGTAAAATAAGGTTCAATTCAAATTTACTAATAATGTAAGGGTATGACAAAATACATTCCTAAAATAGCGGCCTTGAAAATTTGTAAAATGTTGTATCTTTTGGATTAATGAATTTTTGTTTGTTTATGTTGAAACTTAACTTTATTGTTTGTTAATTTTTTAATTTATATTTAATTAATGTGTTCTATTCTATAAGCCCACAGACTTTCACTGCTGGACATAGGCTTCCCACAATTCATAATATGTATAGGCATTCCCCCAAGCCTCGCCACAAAAATCGGTCCTGCGCTGCTTGCATTTAGCGGATTCCCGAGAACTTCAATAGGTCGTCGGTGCATTGTGCGGGAGGCTAGCCATTGTGTATTTTTTTTGTTGCCCTTGTAGGCAGATTTACGGCCCGCCTGATAGTGAATGGTTACCGTCGCCCATGGACGTCAGCAATGCCAGGGGCAGAGCCAAGCCGCTGACTACTATAAATCTTATATATAAAATTCTCGTGTCACAATGTTAGCTACCATATTCCTCTGAAACGGCTTGAACGATTTTTATGAAATTTTATATGCATGTTCAGTGGGTCTGAGAATCGGTTACTATCTATGATACCCATAAGTGATAAGGTTTGTCCACCCCTAACATTTATTTTTTTATTTTTTGGACAATTTTTTCCTTTGTTATTGGCATTATTTGGTAATGAGGTTTTGTTATTTTTATATTCCCTCATCGTTCACAGCGCTACATGCCTCTTCCACTCATTTACCACATCCTTACACACTTATAATAGGTTAGTTTTTTTTTTCTACACTAGAAATTCCCTGGAAGTCTTATATATGGTAAAACAACGTTTGCCGGGTCAGCTAGTAATACATATAATATAATAAATAATCCTCTATCATTGAAGTAATCGTGGGGGAGGGTGATGGGAGAGATGTGCTCCGCACTAAACGCTTTAATTTCCCCCCTTTGCCTTTTCATGAGCTCTGTCTCATGCGAGGTTTGGACGTTGGTTGTTGAGCGACAGGAGGTTTTAGTTAGTTGACTTTGACATGCCCCGCCCTCCATCCCCAGTCAACGGCGGAAGCCCGGCGATTACCTCCTGACCAAAAAAAAATCATTGAAGTAATCGTAAGCGTACTTGGGCAGGCATTTTGTCTAAAAATAATAGTAGGTTGAAAGCCGGGTCATTGATGAGCGATACGGCATTGCGAATGATCGAGTGTAGGCTACTCTGAGCGGATTGAAGTAGCGAGGTCAGCCACGTCTCCACCGAGCCTTCAGCCCTCACGGGACGCTCCAACTTTATCTCTTCACCCTCCGATGATATTATAGCTATCATTTTGTTGTACTCTGAAAGAAATAAAACTTTAAATTTTGATTGGAAACTTTTTAGGATTTGTTATGATAAGATACGATTATGATGATATACTGGCGGTAGGACCTCTTGTGAGTCCGCACGGGTAGGTATCACCACCCTACCTATTTCTGCCGTGAAGCAGTAATGCGTTTCGGTTTGAAGGTTGAGGCAGCCGTTGTAACTATACTGAGACTTTAGAACTTGTATCTCAAGGTGTGTGGCGCGTCTACGTTATAGATGTCTATGGGATCCAGTAACCACTTAACACCAGGTGGGCTGTGGGAACTTCGTTCATGCATCGAAGCAATAAATAAAAAGAGTAAAGCAGACAGAAAAAAACATTTTGAGCTAAAAAAGTAATTATCAATCTGAAATGATTACCGATATCGTGAAATTTTACATATCGAATGTTATCAAATATTGACAACAGATGATTCTGTATAGTGTGAGAGTCTGACGCTTGTCCTAATATTTCGAGTAAAGCAGGATCTGATACGAAGAAAAACCTCGGAAACATAGTACGTTTCCTTTCCAAGTACCCGCTGAGACTCTTTTGACACAACTCGAGCTGCTCTTGTAGATGTGGCAGCAATTGCCGAAGCAGGTCATCGCCAACACAGCACGAGACCACACCGGGAGTTTCGTGAGCTCGCTGCATAATTTTCTGCCACGATTTATCTATTTTCGAAAATCGCTTAGCTTCCTTAGGCAATTGCTTTGCAATGTCACCCCCCACGAACACTGCTTCCAAGTAAACCCACATGTTCTGCACGAGAAGCCACCGCTCTAAGATTTCGTTCGTGCTTTGCAAATCGTAAAGCCATTGTTGGATTTGCTTCCTGAACGGAGCATTGTATCTGTCGAAATAGAACATCATTTAATACGACGAAATCAAAATCAACCAATACTTTTAATACAATGAGTTTTGACAGTTTAAAATGGTAATAACAGAACTTTTTTTTTCAAACAAGAACCCAAACCTGTTTGATAGCAAAGAGCCAAGGATCATGAGGCTATCTTCGAGCTGACCGATAGTTTCGGCAGTAGTGTCGCCTCGTAGAAGAAGTTCGCCGCGGTTGTTAAACGTTTGAAACGTAAGTTCGTGAACAGACCATTCGTTTGTCACTTGACGTAGCTTTGCCTCTATGTCCTTCTCCTTCATGGCTGAAATACAAATGTCCTGCGGGAAAGAGATAGCGATTACATTGCGAGGAAAACTAAGAGGGCGCGTGGGTGTATGTAGGGAGCTGTAGTAGCACGGTGTTCGTGTAAAACGTTAATCGAGGAGTGAACGGTGACTAGAACTGACTTACGTAAGTACCTCCTTCACGGGTTGTATTGTGAACAGTGTCAGCTCTGCGAATGTTTCTAACAAAGTATGTTCAAAGTTACCAATGACCCTGAGTGTGATGTGTCATAAAAATATCACTCACTAAACTAAATGTTATATGGAATTTAAGTGTCACTGTGCGATAAATCTCTCTGCTAAAATATGAGACTTAAGCACTTGATTACGATGAAAAACTTTTTTGATCGTTTTTATTCGTGATTAACGATGGACATGAATTGCAAAATTATGCCCTTTCTTGCGTAACAAAATTTTAGAGTTCACAAACTACATAGAATAACAATCATGTGATTTTTAATCACGGAATAATGAGTAATTTTTTTACAATTCGTAATCTAGATTACGTTACCTTTTTTGAAAATTATCACCACAAGAAGAAATAACAAAATGAAATAGCATAAAAAAACGTTTTTTTTTTCTATTTCGATATTATGACAATTTAATCTGTGAGTTTCTAATTATGGAACAGGATTATGGAATTTCGTTTCTGAAACAATCTCGAATCACACAGATAATGACTACCATATCAAACTTTTTAGAATACTATTACGGGTCTGACGATGGATTTTATAGATTTAAATTGAATTATGAACTAGTAACAATTAAAATCATGAGTAAATAGCTTTTATTTTTTAATTACGTACACACGTGCTATCCGTAAGTGTCGATTAGTGCTGAAACTTGTACGTAAGCTTTTATTGGAACTTCTGAGCAGTTTTAGACTATAGTAACATCGAGATATCAATTACAATACTAATAGGTAGGTACCACCACCCTGCCTATTTCTGCCGTGAAGCAGTAATGCGTTTCGCCTTGAAGGGTGGGGCAGCCGTTGTAACTATACTGAGATCTTATATCTCAAGGTGAGTGGCGCATTTACGTTGTAGACGTCTATGGGCTCCTGTAACCACTTAACGACAAGTGGGCTGTGAGCTCGTCCACTCATAATGCAATAAAAAAATAATAATAATAAGCGGCATGTAAATTGTAGAAACGGATGTATTTTATATAAATTAAGAGAAAATAAAAACTGAACCTGTAAAATTTACTTAGTTAGAACGAGAAAATACAAAACATGTTTAATAACACTGATAAACGCAATATCTACGTTAATAAAACTTGAGATAGACGTCTACACGATTCTCCTACGTTAAAGAGCTAAGTTAAATCAGATTAAGGTCGATTTAAATTCTTTAACGAGTTTTCAAACGACCGATCTACCGTTTTGGCGAGCCTTGAATATTTGAATAATTGAAAACGGTAATTGGTTAAATGTACTTGACATTTTATTGGGTAATACCGAGAGCGCTCAGAAATAAATGTACAGTAATGCAAAATAATCAAATCCGAAGTAAGACTGGTTGGTAGCCACGGACACTCAATTACACATTTTCAAATCTTTCAAACGTTGACAAGCGTACGAGCCACTCGATGAATGCTAATTCTGAATAACCAAATTTTCACACATAATTTTCTATTAATGTGTACCTGCCGAACGTTAAAGTATTTCAACTACTAAGAAATGTTGAGTCATGGTTTTTTACTTATTTAGTTAAATAATTAAATAAATAAAAATAACATTTCAGAATCTATTACGTTTTCAATGACTTTCGTCATTACGATTATACAAAATCAATCCTCTACTAAGACGTAAATACAGTTAAGCCTTCGTCAAACAGAACGCGTACTTAACGTCGCGCTCTTTTCATGTCACACCAATTGACTAGATGAGCCTAACGCTCCTTGACGCAACGTAACGCCAAATCATAGTGCCTTTCGATAGCAGTGTGAAAATTTAAAAGTATTAAGAATTCGAGTGATTCAGTATAAGCATGGGTATTTTCTAACTATTTATATCATTTTTTCGGGCATTATCTAGTATTTTAATACACAGTCACTCGGACGCTAAAATAAAATTTGTAAAAAATTACAACGCCTGATCTCAAAGCGTCCTAACGCCGCGACAGAGCGCTGCGTACTTATAGCGCTGGGGCTCTGTTTGACGGTATGTTACTATATTAGTACAACACATCTCGGCGTCTAGCGCGGCGTCAGTTTAGCGCTCTGACGCTGAAACCTTAAGGTTTATTAAAATTAATTTTTGATAACATGGTCTTGTTAAAGTGACATGTATGTACTACTACGAGTATTTCTATATCGTAGGCGTAGATGAAAATTTACATTCGCCTTTACGGACATTTCGGAATCTGTCAAAATTAATAAATTGATATATAATATACTTAAAATTTCTTATAATTGCATCTAGCTGGCGTTCGTCACTAAGCCGGAATACGTTAGACATATTTGATTATCTATTAAATATGATGATATAAATTATAAGAGTACCGTAGATTGGGGAGAATAGGGACTAGGGCTAGAATAGGGACAAATCCTGGTTGTCACAATGCTTTTGTGATATTTTAATTTGTTGAATAGAAAATGACTTTTATTTAGTGTTTAAGAATACTAGATAATGACCGAGCTTTGCTCGTTTTTTTTTAACGCCATCTTGTTGTCTCTTTAAAGCGGTTAGTTGCCCTCAATTAAGAAAAATAGTATTATTATTCGCGAACAGATGTCGGGAAGAGTCATAAAGTTGATTATCGATAAAGTTGATTATTGAAAACACGAATAAAACAACATTTTCTGAAAATAAATCGTAGCTAGATCGATTTATCGCCCCCGAAATCCCCTGTATACTAAATTTTATGAAAATCGTTGGAGCCGTTTTCGAGATTCAGATTAGCTGTAGATCAGAATTGCTCGTTTAAAGGTATAAGATAAGATTAAATAGTTTAATTTAGTCATCAGAGTTATGTAACTGATTAAAGATATTTAAAAGTTAATTATCTAAAGGTAAGTACGTACCTAACAACTAAACAATGCCACCCCTATCGAAAACTCTGTTGTCCCCATACGTAGTCCGATTCACCGCAAAAGCCTAGCTGTTTTTTTTTTTCTTAGATGGGTCGACGAGCTCACAGCCCACCTGATGTTAAGTGGTTACTGGAGCCCATAGACATCTACGATGTAAATGCGCCACCCTCCATGAGATATCAGTTCTGAGGTCTCAGTATAGTTACAACGGCTGCCCCACCCTTCAAGCTGAAACGCATTACTGTTTCACGGCAGAAGGAGTGCGGGGCGGTGGAACCCACCCGCGCGGGCTCACAATAGGTCCTACCACCAGTAAAAAATCAGGTTAAGCTAGTTTTTTAAAGATTTGTGTATATTTTTCAATGAACTCTGTCTAAGAATGCATAGTGTAGGAAAATTTAAACCTTCGGAACCATTTTAATCTCAATTTTATTGGTATTACCCTAAGAAAAACCGCTGAAAATTTGTGTTGGAATTTGAATTGGAAAGAGTCCCGATTCCCTTCAATCTACTGTAGTACTATGTCATCCTTTTCACTTGATAGGGAATCTGTCAAAAGGCCTCAAACCATGAATATTTTTTGGGTCATTTATATTGTATAGTCGTATGAACGATTTCACGGGCTACCACCGACGCTTAAGTTATCGGATAGCATAAACAAAGCTAATCACGTCTTGAGAAATGAGGTCTAAATCTCAATATAGTACAATGGCTGACTCAAACCTTTTTAAATCGGAACGTATATCTAATTCGGGGTATAAATAGGTGGTATTGTGGTACTTAGCATCGCTTTGTGATGGGTGTTATGAAGTCGTCGTGGCCTAAAGGATAAGACGTCCGGTGCATTCGTATGAAGCGATGCACCGGTGTTCGAATCCCGCAGGCGGGTACCAATTTTTCTAATGAAATACGTACTCAATAAATGTTCACGATTTACTTCCACGGTGAAGGAATAACATCGTGTAATAAAAATCAAACCCGCAAAATTATAATTTGCGTAATCACTGGTGGTAGGACCTCTTGGGAGCCCGCACGGGTAGGTACCACCACCCCGCCTATTTCCGCCGTGAAGCAGTAATGCGTTTCGGTTCGAAGGGTGGGGTAGCCGTTGTAACTATACTGAGACCTTAGAACTTATATCTCGAGGTGGGTGGCGCATTTACGTTGTAGATGTCTATGGGCTCCAGTAACCACTTAACATCAGGTGGGCTGTGAGCTCGTCCATCCATGTAAGCAATAAAAAAAAAATTAAAAAAAAATCCTGCTCCGGTAGCCGGTTAACGCTATGTGAATCGTGAGCTGATCCAAACGTTGAGCACAAAAGCTCTTACTTAAGCGTAGAACGATAAAGCGATGATACCTTAAAGCAAGCGTGTTTAACGTTCGGAAAGCTTATAATATCTTTGATACATTCCCTTTGAATATCCGAGATGTCTGTATCTATCTTTGTAGACTCTAACAACAAAGTATTTGATATTTAAAGAACAACATGCGGGATTTAAGCACAAAATTGTGCTTACGATTTAACGTTTATATTTTCGAAAGCGTTATTTCGTCTGAGATGGTTTTAATTAAATAAAATAAAAAAAGAATTTCTCTATCTAATTACTAATGTACTCATGTTTAGGAGTGGAAAAGGGAATTATGTCTTGTGATCAACCGATATATGCCTTTGTCTAATGGAATAATAAATAGGTTTATTATAAAGTAGCTGACCCGGCAGACTTCGTAGTGCCTCAATCGATAAATAAAAGACGTAAACTTTTGTATAATATACGAGGTCGGGATGATAAGTAACTAACCTCTGCTATTTAAAAAATTAAAATAAAAAAAATATATATGTCATTTTTAAATTCGTATCTCTGGCCACCTGCGTTCTAAATTTGAATTTGGTGGCGTGAAAATTTTATTGATTTTTTGTCACTTGAAAATATATTTCGTCAAGTATTTTCAAAATCGATAAAACTGAACAAAGAGTGGTGATAAAGTTTCTTTACATGAAGGGCATGAAGGGGAAGATATCTATGACGAGTTAAAGAATGTTTTGGGTGAATATGCTCCTTCTTATGCCACAGTAAAAAACTGGGTGGATGAGTTTAAGCGCGGTGGTACATGTGTCCAAAATGAAGCCCGCCCCGGACGTCCAAAAATCGTCACGACTCCGGAAATGGTTGTGAAAGTACATGATATGGTTTTAACAGATCGACAATTGAAGTTATATGAAATAGCTGACACTACAGGTATCTCGAAAGAACGGATACATTATATCCTAAGTGAGGAATTAAATATGAAAAAGTTATCGGCCCGTTGGATGCCGCGATTGCTTACTCAAAAAAGAAGTCGGGTGCAAAACTCAAAAGAATTTCTGGAGCGTTTCAGAATAATAAAGCCGATTTTTTACGTCGGTTTGTAACAACAGATGAAACATGGGTTTATTATACACGCCAGAATCAAAAATTTAATCAAAACAGTGGACGCAGTCGGGATGCCCGGCTCCAAAAAAGCCATGGCTGTAAAGTCGGCGGGGAAAGTGATGGCTTCCGTCTTTTGGGATGCAGATGGGATCTTGATGATAGATTACCTTCCTAAAGGTCAAACAATTAATGGAGAATTCTACGCTAATCTTCTAGATAATCTTAATCAATGTATTTAGCAAAAACGACTCGGTTTGGCGAAAAAAAAAAACATCTTCCACCAAGACAACGCTAGGGTTCACACATGTGTTAGAGCTATGGCAAAAATCAACGAATTGAAGTATGATTTGCTGCCCCACCCACCTTATTCGCCTGGTGTAGTGCCATCAGACTTCCACTTATTCCCTAAGCTCAAAACTTTTTTGGGCGGACAGACATTTGCCACAAATGATGAAGTCGTAGCCACTGTAGAGGAGTATTTTGTAGGCCCCGAAAGAAATCATTTTATGGAAGGCATAACTGCTTTAGAACGAAGATGGAATAAGTGTGTAGAGATTCACGGACACTATGTCGAAAAATCAAATTAATTTTATCATGGAAAGTTAAGTGTTTCATTATTAGGCTAGTTACTTATCATCCCGCCCTTGTAAACTTAAAACAAACAAAAGGAATCCGTCCGACGGGAGAGACATCAAAGGGAAAACGAAATTGTTATTTTCATTTATTTCCGAGTATTTTCATATTTATCTACTTTTTTTTTTTTTTTTTAAATTCTAGACCAAAATTAGCCAAATCGGTCCAGCCGTTCTCGAGTTTTAGCGAGACTAACGAACAGCAATTCATTTTTATATATATAGATTCTTATTCTTCTTGCCCCTTCACATTATGTCAGGTTGGCGCAGCATGACCTCATATCAGGCGGCATAAGGCTTCGCATAAGCTTTACCACCGGCCGCCTAGCTGACGTCAATCCTTCAGTTATATCTGTTTGCTGAAGTCGTCGTGGCCTAAAGGATAAGACGTCCGGTGCATTCGTATCTAGCGATGCAACGGTGTTCGAATCCCGCAGGCGGGTACCAATTTTTCTAATTAAATACGTACTTATAAAACGTACGGGTAGGTACCACCGCCCTGCCTATTTCTGTCGTGAAGCAGTAATGCGTTTCGGTTTGAAGGGTGGGGCAGCCGTTGTAACTATACAGATCTTAGAACATATATCTCAAGGTGGGTGGCGCATTACGTTGTAGATGTCTATGGGCTCCAGTAACTACTTGACACCAGGTTCATTGTGAGCTCGACCACCTGGTTCACGTCCATCTAAACAATAAAAAAATCTCCAGTGGTATATACATTGCAAAGTGTTAAAGGACTTTTTCTGTTTATTATTTATTATTCGCTTTTGGTTTTATCATTTGTATTTTATTATTAAAACATTCACAATGAAATACCAAAAGTTAAAACTGAATGCTTTTCTGCATTATAGGAGAAAATTTTTAGGATGTTATGACGGCTTCAATATCATGATTCAACGTTGTTGGAATTGTAAATCTTCACGAAAATTTTACGCTTGCTTAAAACGGATTCATTGCCAATAAAAATCAAAAATAAATTAATACTACTTGACAGTTAGGAGAGGTTTTTTTTGTTCCTACCTTGAGAGGCTATATCAGCGTCGCCTTAACTAGTAGGTGAGCTCACGGGGCTCAAACCTGATGATGTTACTAACACAAACCCTAGCAAGAGTCGTGCTTCGCAGAATCTACCACCGGATCGGAAACGCGACCCACTGACAAGATCCGGCGAGAAACTAAATGGGCTGTGACTTAGGGTTAATTTACTCGTCGAGACCTTCGTCGTAAGTGACGGGTTCGACGAAAATGATGACCGGCTTAGGAGAGGAGTTCGCTAGGCAAGCGAGAAAGTCACAGAGCACCATTACATAATGTTCCGCATTCACTAACAGAACTTTTTAATTTTGGGTGTTTTAACGTGTTAATATCTCAGGAAAGATCCACTTTACTGACCAGATTTACCCTAGATACGACCACAACAAGTCTTAGTTAGTATCATACAACAGGCATAGCAATACTATACAATTATATACAGGGTGGCCCATAAGTCCTTTGAAAAGTAAAATTTGAATAAAACGAACAGGGCGCGCGTGAGCGGTGCAGGGGAAGCGGGGGGAGTAACTTCGGTTTCTGGGAATTTAGTCGCGATGGAGCGTTTTACCGGAGCGGACCGTGCGTTTTGTGTGCGCGAGTTTTATAAAAACGACAATTCGGCAACCGTTGCGCGGCGTAAATTTCGAGAACACAAAGGTTTACACAACTTTGACGACACTCCAACTCTTCAAACGATTAAGAACTGGGTTGCTAAGTTCAAGGAGACCGGTTCGACGTTAGATAAACCGCGGTTGGGTCGCCCAAGGACGTCACGTACGGTACAAAACATAGACACAGTGACACAGTCTATTCGCGAAAATCCGACACAGTCAACTCGTAAGCGCGCCAGAGCATTAAACGTATCCAGGACATCGTTACAACGGATTTTGAAGAAAGATTTACATATGCACCCTTACAAAATTCAGTTGGTTCAAGAATTAAAGGAAACTGACGGTATTCAAAGACAAAATTATGCGAATGAAATGTTGAATCGGTTTACTTCCTTCAATAACATAATGTTCTCTGACGAGGCTCATTTCCATCTTAACGGGCATGTTAGTAAACAAAATTGCCGCTATTGGAGCCCCATCAATCCAAAACTTAAGCATCAGAAGCCCTTACATAGTCCGAAAGTGACTGTTTGGGCCGCTATGTCAGCCCATGGTATCCTAGGGCCTTACTTCTTTGAGGATGGCAGAGGGCGCGCAGTTACTGTTACGTCGGAGCGATATGTGGCTATGATCGAAGAGTTTTTCATACCAGAATTGCAAAACTTTTCAGGCTTTAATGCCAGGACGTGGTTTCAACAGGATGGGGCCACTTCTCACACCTCTAACACTGCTATGCCCGTTATCCGTCAACTTTTTCCTGGCAAAGTTATCTCTAAGAGAGGAGACATTTCCTGGCCTCCACGTAGTCCAGATCTGACCCCGATGGATTTTTTTTTGTGGGGCTACCTTAAGGCTAAAGTATACGACACAAACCCGCGGTCAATTGAGGCCCTAAAAGAAAACATCCGCAGAGAAATGACAAGCATTTCAGCAGTGACGTGCCGCGCAGTCATCGACAATTTTAGACGTCGTTTGCAAGAGTGCCGTGATCGCAACGGATTACATTTAGGAGATGTTATTTTCAAAAAATAATTCCCGTTTTTTAAGCTTTTTATGTAAATAAAAATTTAATTCATAATGTAATTAGTTTTATTTTAATAAATTTTTTTTCATATCAAAGGACTTATGGGCCACCCTGTATAACTAGTGGTGCCGCAGTCGTCGAAATTCGGCTATAATTAATTGAAATTTTATTTATAAACATTATTATGGTTCTATTGTCAAACAGTATTACTCGTAGACTTCTTTAATATAATCACAGATGTCGCCAAAACTACACTATAGATAAATAATATATAAGACAAAAAATATTCATTTCAATTTGACCACAGACTTTCAACAATAACAAAAGTTTCACAATAAACACAGAGTTTAAGTGTGTGGATGTGTTGTGTCAAATACACGGTAGTATGTATAATGTTTACTTTATTGATATAATGAATTTTTTATACATAATTAAAAAAAAGTATATTCTGCACTCCTTCTCTATATATTTTCTATAAGTGTGGGAAATTTCATATTTCTCCGTCCGCGCAATTTTCGTAACAAGGGTTACAAAGTTTTTGCTTCACGTATTAATATATAGATTACAGAAGTTGAGAGGATTTTCGGTTGTAAGGGATTTTTTGGTTACTTTTTGCTATACGTTACCGTTCGTGTGTGTAATACCAGATCGATACTGGGTTGGGGTAGCGACCGTGAACCCAAATGAACTCGACGATTTCCCCTCACGAGCACGGAACATAAACACAATTGTTCTTTTCAATTTTATAGGTGTATTTAAAATATGATAAACCCATTGTGCGATGTGCATATTATTATTATAGGAAAATGAGCATCCGCAAAACGTAAGCAAACGATAGTGGCAAATTCCATTATTTTCATACTACAAATAGTTTGACGCACCAGGCGAGCATAGAGTCGTAAAAGTCTGCTTGGCCAATTAGATAAAGTTGTGGTGAGATAGCGCGCTCTATTTAGAGTTACGTTAATGCAAATAAATTAGAATATTTAGATCGTAGGTACGTTGAAATTACAAAAGCACGTAAACGTGCTGTAATAAGTTCATGAAAACTTCTGAAAAGTTTATTATATTTACATATTATATTTACATTAACAAAAACAAAAAGAGTGTTCAAGTTTTTTGTCTGGCCGTTTGGTCTAACTAATCTTTGAAACGGCTTCCCAGTTTTGACGGGACTTACACTGGTACAAGGCTGGTACTAAGAACTTTATTAGCTTTTTTTAGTTTAGAGAAAGAACTAGAGCTTCCCAGAAAAAAGTAACTAATATATAAACGATTAAACTCTAACTAATATGAGACTAAATAATTTGAGAATTCAAATAGGGAATTATTTATTATTCTATATATTATTAGGTGTATTTATTTATTTACAGTTATGATCTGCGGATTGTTAGAAGGGCTTATTCGAAGAGTTCGTCATCCTGCCTATTCTTCTTTCCGCTGTCATACAATACAATTGAGACTTTGACATTAAGTCAAACGACTTACTACATTCATATTCTCTTGTCTATGGACCCTGGTAATCACATATCACCGGGAGCTTACGAGACAGACCACGCACTTAACAGTGCTAACTTTCAAGGAAGCATGCACTCACTATAGAATAAAAAAATATATTTATAACATCACTGTAAATTTTACGTTTTACGGAGACAGTAAAAAATTGTTATAGAATATCTCTTGCATTGAATACTAAGATGGGCTAAAAGGCCGAGCTACCAATACCGATATACGAATTTTAAAAAATCATCTTCTCGAAAGCTAAGTTCGTATAAGTGGTTACTAGGGCGTACCAGGACTTCATAACCGCGAAGAACTTCGTACGCCACACTTAGCCGCACTTAGACTTAGCTAGTTGCAAGGGAAGTAAGCTTAAACATTTTGCACGAATTACCATTAGTATATTGAGATTTTTTTATATATTTTTTCCGACAGAATAGTTCAGTAGACCTGTATAACCCTGCTTAAATTGGTAAAAGGATAATTCTACTATATTCTTGTACGTGTTTTGTTGATGAAATTTCTTAGATTAAAGTTTCATTACGATGCATTTTCGCTGATAGTTCACGGAAACTTTACCTTTAAGACAATAAATTATTGTCCAGATATGGATTCTTTTACGTTCTAAGATCGTAGAAGTATCCTTCTCGTTTCATTTTTCTAACTTTGCGACACAAAATTGCGTAAAATCTCAAATTGTGTATTTAATTGAGTTATGTGCTATAATTTTTCACTAGTTTTTGGAATCATCATCATATTTACCGACTTTTCCAAACGTAGCCCTTCTTTCTGACTATTAGCGGGAACAATTTCTGTAAATCAAAATGTTTTACGTGGGCGCGTTCAACGATAGACATAACCAGGACTTTAGAATGACTGAGAAGTTTTTTTCATATTACTTCTATGAAATCTGTTAAGAGCCATTAGATTACATTATATTGTATCGTACATGGATGTCATTAGTGATTCAGCTTATGCTCTTAGTCAAAAACGAAAGGCACTTTAAGGGTTTTTATAAGCATAAAAATCATACAAGGCACAAAGCGGCCTTTTCACTCATATTTAAATTAAACAGTGGCTTACAGCATCTTTGTCTCGCTGACATCTCTTTCACGCATCGAGGGGTGGATACACAGCCGTATTTTTCTTCAACTACATCGAAGGAAATGGCTTTCCTACAGCTAAAAGCTTTATAATACAGCTAGCCTTGTCACACACCATCGATTTGTATCTTTTATCCTCTTCATTTCGGTTGCTTAACGTGCACAACTTTTGCTAGTTCATTATGTCCTAGTGCAATCGGTAGTTTTCAGCCCACGTAAAGGTTATAATTTCTTCTAAATAATGTCTGCTAACTAATTATTCCAGAATGATAAGGAGCTCGAGTTTTTCGTATGGATTTAATGAAGCTGTCATAAATCGATTCGTTTCATTTGCCTCTTATTTTCATTTATTAGGTATTTGTAGGGTTTTTGTCGCCTAACCTAAATAATGCAAAAAATCAGTAGAGAACAGAGTATATGTAGCTACTCGATAATATTATAGACGTTTTAGAGTCCGGATGGAGTAATATGGTAACACGAACATATGTATCGTGACAATGGTGTACTTTTAACTAGCTAATATCATTTTTTTTTAAATATTATAATGGTTTCTTCCGATCCATTGTTGCCAGTCAAGTCTATAGGTCTTCAATTATTTAATGAATAAGTACATACATATTCTTTCTATAATAAAAATGAAAAGAAATGAGTTGAGATCAAGTTGATTAATTTCAAACTTTTATCAATTGTGATGAGATCAAATGAAGCGAGGTGAGATGAAATACACTTATTAAAATGTTATTCACTGACAGCTCAGTGCAGTTTTTAAATGAACTCAAGAAGCCACGTCTAGAGGTTAAATCTCTTACTTGTGTAGTTTCACAGAGGCTGAACAGTAAATAAACCATCATTATTACATATTTTAACTCCAAGAAACAATAAATTAACGAAATAAAACAGTTCTCGGAACTTCGCTCCTCGCGTTCCCGCCGAAACCCGATCGCATTTACCTACGGTTCTCAGATATTTTGCGGGTCCACAGGGATGGTCTAACGCTTCAGCCACACCCTACCGTTGTTTAATACATTGTCGACCACGACCTCACGTCTCAAGATCTATGGGCTACAACAACCAACTATCATTAGGTAGATCGTCGGCCCCGACAGAAATAAATAGATGTGAATCAAAATCGCTGTTTCAAAATTGTCTATAACAAGCTTTTAATGAAAATTTCTATATAACGAACAAGAAGGACAGGCGCTACAAATTCACCAAGTTGTTTACGTATAAACATTTTATTTCGTAAAGGCACTTCATTGTTGAAATCACACGCGTGCCATATACACTCTGACCGTACTGTAACTAAAACCTCTCCCAAAATGGTAACAACAAAATACAATGTTTCAAGTCAATCTAAAAAAAAGAAGCAAACACACATCATATTATGAACAGATATAAAAAAAAAATACGACAAAAGATTAGATTTTATTTAAATAATTATATTTTGTACAGAATTTCATTATTAGTATCATTTATTTTCATCTCAATTTATTATTCAGTACACTGCTGTCTTATTTTTTTTGGCTCGTATTTAAGTTTTCGCGGTATCGTTTTGAAATAGTAATGAACTAATAATATTAACTGATTGTTGATTTGACGCGTTCTAAGCATACGTATATCTCGGCAAGCCTTTTCGTGTTTCTGAAGTCCCGGTACAGTTTGATATATTTCTGTGCAGGTGCAGTTTGATCGACGAATGGGGGTTGGAGAAGAGTTAGTTGATTTTTTTACCAAATTAAATTAATATAAATCAAATATTATTTTACCGTTTTCTTTTGGTTATTTATTAATAAATATTAACTCCACTCGGAGAAATAAACTTTTTTAATACGAAGAACCTAGCCTATTTAAGAGCTTTGCCTAGCCTTTAAGAATAATCTAGCCTAACATTTTTTCCTTACCTGGTATCCCAAGGGACTATTCTGGCTTCACCGGGTTGGGAAGCGAGTTCAAGGCTCAGTTTGAGAGAGTTTCCTAACCACAATCCATTACCAATTATCACATCTTCAAGATTTTTGTAACTACGATGATATGCTATCCTGATATATTTTCTTAGTTTTTCTCCGAAGAATTTCAGAGAGAGGTTTGTGATGTGTATACATACCACAGTGTATCATCACAATTTATTTCTAGTGTTACAAATAAACTGCTTTATTGTGATGATATCTTAAGAATAATCTAAGATTCATGGCATTCTTTGTTGAAGTTATACTTCTTTCTTCAAAGCTTCAAATAATGACGAAGATTTTTAAAAGTTCTCTATCACCTTACCCAGTTGGGTAAATGCTGATGATATAAAATAATAATATATTAATTAATAATAACCTAAAATATATCATGTTTTGAAAACCTGCCTTGTCCTCTCGTTCTATTGATTAATAAGTACCTATCTAGTTTTCATTAAATTTATTAAATATTACTTAGCAAATTATTATTGTTAGAAGTGAAAAGTTGTGTTGGGCATAATAAACATTATATTATTAAAATATGATGATGATATATGTAGTTATTTTACTAGGACAACATAAATGCGCGGTGGTAAAAATAGTTGCTTACTTACTATTGGCATTATGAACCTTTAACATTACAATGTTACAGCTATATTTAGGAAAAACATTGGTTGGGCACAAAAAGTCGCAGATACGTTTACACCAAATTCTTGAACTTCGTGTATCGAATGTATACTTCGAAATTATGACAATGTATTCATGTTGTTTAAGTGTTAGTTCCAACTTGTATTGTGAGCTGTTTATATAAAAACCCTAGTTTTATAATTAGAAATGAATATGATTTTAATTGAATTTATTAACATAAATAGTATAAGAAAAAAAAAAAATGTTTGTTTGTACAGTAGAATTTTATGGGGGCGTGGATGACTGTATCAGTTACTAGGACAACATAAACGCAAGGATACAAAACAGACAAATTATTCAAAAATCTATGAATATAAGAAACTTATGTTTCTAAGATTTTGATTGTTTACTTGAGTCACAGAATCGAAAGTTAAAGTAAATTTTGGGATTACAATGTTTTCTATGCTTTCTCATCTACTTGGATATGTGTTTTTACAAATTACTTTCATTACAAAAAAAAATACGATAGCATCGACGATATTAAGAGCTCAACTGATTTTCTGTAAATAAAAAAGAACACATTTTGTTTTTTAAATACATAAAATGTAAACTCATTGTTAATTTTCATTTCAGACAAGGTTTGAATGAAGCGAGTACTTCTTACTACACGCACACACAATAAGAACAAGACATATATCTACAAGTTCTGCCTTATGCCTATA
The DNA here is from genome assembly GCF_030269925.1 of Bombyx mori. Classification (NCBI taxonomy): domain Eukaryota; kingdom Metazoa; phylum Arthropoda; class Insecta; order Lepidoptera; family Bombycidae; genus Bombyx; species Bombyx mori. Next base: position 4,660,435 of record NC_085107.1, on the reverse strand, counting down.
ATCGAATAAAAACACAGCATTGCCTTAGTTACAATTTCATAATTAAGAAATAAAGGACAGCGGTGGTTCAAAGTTCGGTAAGTTATTGATCTGTATAATTGTTTGAAGTTGATTAATCTTAATGTGCTGTGTTATTGAGTGATAATGGGTTTTCTTTAAAAATATTTTAATGTATTTCTTATATTGTAAATCATAGTAGAACATTCGACGCTTGAAAGGCAAACGTGACTAAGCGACAATGCGTGAACTTTACAGTAGACTAATTTAAAATTGAAATACCTGAAAAGAAAATTTATTTTAACGAATCTAGATGTGGTAGTATCTAGCTAGTAGCTGTAGGATTGAAATGATTTTAATAGACCTAGAAATATATTTTTTTTGGGCATCGAATATGGTTATTACCTATCATTTATGTATCAAGCAGTAATTGTCGCTTAGTCACGTTTGCCTTTCAAGCGTTGAATATGTTAAGTTTAGGAAATCGATCAACAGTGCTAATGGATTTTATTAACTCATAAAAAGGTACGTTGACTTATGATATTCGCTTCTAGTTGATGTTGCGTCAGGAGGTTTTATGTTATTCCTTCACCGTGGAAGTCAATCGTGAACATTTGTTAAGTACGTATTTCATTAGAAAAATTGGTACCCGCCTGCGGGATTCGAACACCGGTGCATCGCTCGATACGAATGCACCGGACGTCTTATCCTTTAGGTCACGACGACTTCAAAATCAGGTCAAAATTAAACAATAGAAAGTTACAATTTTCTGTTTTTTTTCTAAAAAAGTAGTTTGGTTACGTAAGAAACTATCGAATTTAATTAAGTTTTAGATAGTTTAGCTCACTTAATCATTTCTAGCACCTATAATATAGATTCATCATTTCTTTAGCCGTAAAGTAACTTTATATGTTTTAAATACCAATAAATATCCACTGGTGGTAGGACCTCTTGTGAGTCCGCACGGGTACCACCGCCACGCCTATTTTTGCCGTGAAGCAGTAATGCGTTTCGGTTTGAAGGGTGGGGCAGCCGTTGTAACTATACTGAGACCTTAGAACTTATATCTCAAGGTGTGCGGCTCATTTACGTTGTAGATGTCTATAGGTTCCAGTAACCACTTAACACCAGGTGGGCTGTGAGCTCGTCCACATATATAGGCAATAAAAAAAAAAAAAAAATTATTTATTCCAATTTTCAAAATCCAGGCTAAGCGTAAAATACTACGTACTTGTATTTCACTAGGGTGACGTTCATAATAATTCACAATGTTGATTAAAACTGTGACCTTTTAATACTTTTTTGTGAATATAAGTTGTGATGAAATTATTACCAAGACTTTCTTACGAGTTCTAAGTTTCATAAATATACATGGCAAGCATCAAGCAGAACACTGGGCGTCAGCTTCAGTAAAAGGCACCTTTATATATGCGAAGGAAACAATGTAATACCATAGTTGGACAGAAATTACTTTTAAGTTTATAACCGCAGTTATGATAAAATAAACAGAATAAGTCAAAATGATGAAGCTAATGTAGCGCATGGCGTCAACGCAAACTGAAAAATGTTCCAACAAACAAATTAAAAAGTTTAATCTAACGTAAACAGTTCCCCTAGCAACGATTAACTGTATATCTACAGTAGTTACTTACTTTCGTTGCTAAGGGATACTAGGAATCCATAGACAGGAAGAATTTATACAGCTTCCTCTTATAAACACGGTATTAAAGGAGAATCCTATGCACTCTTCACATCAATAGTTGTCTCTAGTTGATTTTAAGTTAATTCTGTGGTTTATGCAAATGCTTGAAATGCTCAAAGCGGAATTTCAATTAATATAAATTAGTCAATTTGCGTCTAGTTTTCTCTGTGTAGTTCGTAAACAATAAGCCATTTTTGCATGTAATATAGCTTTAATAAAATAATCTAATTAAGTAAAAATATAAATTTTCTTATTCTTATCATAATACTATTTATCTTATAGAGCGGGTGTTTACAGTTGCAGATACTGAATGTTTAAGTATCTTTACACACAGATATTGGATAGATTAATAATACATAGCTCAGATATCGAAAGTTACCGTAAAAATATTGTGGTTTTTATATAATATATAGGTATATAATTAAATAAACTCGAATGGTTTTTTATTCACATTGTTGTTCACTAACAGGATTCAGATAGCTTACATCGCTTAGAATGCTTCATTTACTCAATGGAAATAAAATAATTATTGCAGTATTTCATATAATTTAAACGTTAACAAAATTCGAATAATTTGTTTCATTCATATTCATTTCAATAAGTATTAGTGACTGGGTATATGTGATTTTTTTGGCATAAATAGGTAGGAAAGAATTATTCGTGCTTACAACTCAGCACAGATAGGCTGCCGGTTAGTGTGTTGGTCAAAATGGGGCTTTTTTTATTTTTATTTATATACTCTTCATTGTAAATAACAGACGATAAGGGCGTTAATGAATGATGTAGACTAGATTCAAAACACTTATACATATATAAGACGGAATTTGCGTAATTTGATAATGCAAAAATACCTTTAATGGAGTAAGCGATAACTTACAATGAATACCAAAAAAAAATCTCACATTTTAAGTTTGTGGTTGCGGATAATCGAAACCAAAGTTTTTTTTTTTGCTAAATGACAAAGAAATTAAAGCACGTAAAAGATAATTCAAAATTCAGTGGCAAGAAAACTTAAGGCGCTTCCCAAGAGAACAACAATAAGAAGTAACTGTGAAAGTTTTAATAACTTACGTTGACACTCTGTTGTCTAATGTATCTATCATCATTCACGTATCGACCACGTGGATTGTATCTGTTACAATGCGTACATACGTGGGCGCGTTCATTCATAGGCACAACTAGGACTCCAGAAGTATAGCGCAGTTCTATTTGAGGGGTGAAGGGAAATTTTGATGTGCATGTAGTAAAGGGGGTGGTACCAAGTTTTATAGCTGTGTGCATCGTATTGGTATTCATTGGAACATTAATTTTGAAATAATGTTTTAGAAGTTAGATATTAAATGTTACATTTTAAGTTACGATTGTGGCATTAATCATTTTGATTCATTAAACTAGTCCTTTATTAAATAGAATTTGAACTCCTCAGCGGGATATATTGACTTAGATAATTTTCGAAATTATTACGCTCATAGAAAGCAATTTCAATCACTCTATTTAATCAGGTGACCTGTTATCTCGTCTGTATTCAAAAGAAAAAATTCAAAAAAAGATTCAAAAATCAAACCCGCAAAATTATAATTTGCGTAATTACTGGTGGTAGGACCTCTTGTGAGTCCGCACGGGTAGGCACCACCGACCCCGCTCCCGATTCCGTTCCCGTCACGAGGACTGTGGTTGATTGGCACACGCTGGGCATCAGCCTGGCTGAATCTGATCCACCATCGCTCCCGTTTAACCCGGACTCTACCCCGTCTCCTCAGGATACCGCTGAAGCCATAGACATCTTAACGTCACACATCACCTCGACATTAGATAGGTCATCGAAACAAGTTGTAGCGGAGGACTTCCTTCACCGCTTCAAATTGTCCGACGATATTAGGGAACTCCTTAGAGCTAAGAACGCTTCGATACGCGCCTACGACAGGTATCCTACCGCGGAAAATCGTATTCGAATGCGTGCCCTACAACGCGACGTAAAGTCTCGCATCGCCGAAGTCCGAGATGCCAGATGGTCTGATTTCTTAGAAGGACTCGCGCCCTCCCAAAGGTCTTACTACCGCTTAGCTCGTACTCTCAAATCGGATACGGTAGTAACTATGCCCCCCCTCGTAGGCCCCTCAGGCCGACTCGCGGTGTTCGATGATGACGAAAAAGCAGAGCTGCTGGCCGATACATTGCAAACCCAGTGTACGCCCAGCACTCAATCCGTGGACCCTGTTCATGTAGAATTAGTAGACAGTGAGGTAGAACGCAGAGCCTCCTTGCCACCCTCGGATGCGTTACCACCCGTCACCCCGATGGAAGTTAAAGACTTGATCAAAGACCTACGTCCTCGCAAGGCTCCCGGTTCCGACGGTATATCCAACCGCGTTATTAAACTTCTACCCGTCGAACTCATCGTGATGTTGGCATCTATTTTCAATGCCGCTATGGCGAACTGTATCTTTCCCGCGGTGTGGAAAGAAGCGGACGTTATCGGCATACATAAACCCGGTAAACCAAAAAATCATCCGACGAGCTACCGCCCGATCAGCCTCCTCATGTCTCTAGGCAAACTGTATGAGCGTCTGCTCTACAAACGCCTCAGAGACTTCGTCTCATCCAAGGGCATTCTCATCGATGAACAATTCGGATTCCGTACAAATCACTCATGCGTTCAACAGGTGCACCGCCTCACGGAGCACATTCTTGTGGGGCTTAATCGACCAAAACCGTTATACACGGGAGCTCTCTTCTTCGACGTCGCAAAAGCGTTCGACAAAGTCTGGCACAACGGTTTGATTTTCAAACTATTCAATATGGGTGTGCCGGATAGTCTCGTGCTCATCATACGGGACTTCTTGTCGAACCGCTCTTTTCGATATCGAGTCGAGGGAACCCGCTCCTCCCCACGACCTCTCACAGCTGGAGTCCCGCAAGGCTCTGTCCTTTCACCCCTCCTATTTAGCTTATTCGTTAACGATATTCCCCGGTCGCCGCCGACCCATTTAGCTTTATTCGCCGACGACACGACTGTTTACTATTCCAGTAGAAACAAGTCCCTAATCGCGAAGAAGCTTCAGAGCGCAGCCCTAGCCCTAGGACAGTGGTTCCGAAAATGGCGCATAGACATCAACCCAGCGAAAAGTACTGCGGTGCTATTTCAGAGGGGAAGCTCCACACGGATTTCCTCCCGTATTAGGAGGAGGAATCTCACACCCCCGATTACTCTCTTTAGTCAATCCATACCCTGGGCCAGGAAGGTCAAGTACCTGGGCGTTACCCTGGATGCATCGATGACATTCCGCCCGCATATAAAATCAGTTCGTGACCGTGCCGCGTTTATTCTCGGTAGACTCTACCCCATGATCTGTAAGCGGAGTAAAATGTCCCTTCGGAACAAGGTGACACTTTACAAAACTTGCATAAGGCCCGTCATGACTTACGCGAGTGTGGTGTTCGCTCACGCGGCCCGCACACACATAGACACCCTTCAATCTCTACAATCCCGCTTTTGCAGGTTAGCCGTCGGAGCTCCGTGGTTCGTGAGGAACGTTGACCTACACGACGACCTGGGCCTCGAATCTATACAGAAATACATGAAGTCAGCGTCGGAACGGTACTTCGATAAGACTATGCGTCATGATAATCGCCTTATCGTAGCCGCCGCTGACTACTCCCCGAATCCTGATCATGCAGGAGCCAGTCACCGTCGACGCCCTAGACACGTCCTTACGGATCCATCAGATCCAATAACCTTTGCACTAGACGCCTTCAGCTCTAGGAGCAGGCTTAGGGACCTCGGTAACCGTACTCGTCGAACTCGACAAAGAGTTCGCCGTGCAACCTAACCCATGAATCAGCTCGCTGAGTTTCTCGCCGGATCTTCTCAGCGGGTCGCGATTCCGATCCGGTAGTAGATTCATTCGCGAAGCAGCTACTCTTGAGTTGTTAGGTCTCCTTCGGAGGCGCTCGGGTAGCTGTTAGCAAATCCCACCCCTCCTGGCTGAGCCTTTGCTCGCCCACCTGTCCTGGTGAAACTGGAAAGGCCTCCGGGCCACCAGTAATCCTTCAATCATAAAAAAAAAAAAAAAAAAAAAAAAAAAAAAAAAAAAAAAAAAAAAAAAAAAAAAAACCACCGACCCACCTATTTCTGCCGTGAAGCAGTAATGCGTTTCGGTTTGAAGGGTAGGGCAGTTGTTGTGACTATACTGAGACCTTAGAACTTATATCTCAAGGTGTGTGGCGCATTTACGTTGTAGATGTCTATGTGCTCCAGTAACCACTTAACACCAGGTGGGCTGTGAGCTCGTCCACACATCTAAGCAATAAAAAAAAAAAAAAAAAAATATATTCATGGAAGCTCCTACTGGCTTATGATTCCCTAGTGCCCTGTACTAAGATATCAACCCACGCGGCGAGCAATATGAGTCGCTAGAACGATCCCGCCGGGCCATAAAAAATTTGCTTGCATTTGATGATTGCTGAATTGGCTTGACAGCTCTTTTGATAAGCAGTCACCCAGACAGGCATGAATTTAATTGAACGCCGTCTTGAGACCTGAGTCGTAATATTCGAACCAAAGTTATTCTACCAAAGGCGTCACGTTACTATTTAGCGGTAAAATGGTAAACGACAGGCAGATGGCGATAGTGAGGCTTGTGACTTAAATTAAAATGGAAAAAGGCATTAGGTAATTATTATTGATTGTAATTCATTAGTGATGTACATACCCCCTAGCTAGACCAAACCAGCGTATTTTGAAACTACCTCACTTTAAGCGGATTATTATTTAGATTAAAATAAACTCTAAGCTGTTAAGCTGTTCTAAGCGTGAAAAATATTAAAATTTCAAGTAGATTTAAAAAAAATAACTTGTAGTTAGTTAGAGGTAAATTATAGGATATAATGTTCATTAAAATCTTTTGTAAAAAACATTTTAATTTTATTCGTTACAAAAGATGATGAACAAAATAGTAAATGCATGTGCCATGTCGACTCTGTCCCAGAGCTCTGATACTTACAGCAGCTCTAAATTAACTCCTTCAATCTTTGTTGCCCTGGTAGTTTTTTATTCATGTTTCCCACGATAGTTCCCGTGGTGTCAACTTCGATAACCCGTATCGCGATAAAGTTTTCTTAGTCTCAATTATGGATGATAAGTGTCATGTTCACGCCCTATCTATAGGTTTATAGGTGTGTAGGTAGTAGGTATAGAGTGGTAGGTTGAGAGAGTAGGTTTATACTATACACCTTAGTTTAGTGGTTGAGTTTAGCGGTTTAGTATATTAAGGTAGATTTTTGTGGAAACGAAGATAGGTGGTGTTTGTACTCTTACACAGTTATTTACATCGATACGCGCTATAGAAAAATTACTATTATTGCTGTGGTACCGAAGATATCTTTGTTGTTTTTTCACAAAATAAGCAACTTACCGAAACGATAAGGTATTTTTTTTAGTTTAAGCCCGTAAAATCTCGTTGTTTGTTTACGTTGTGGGATTATGTCGGCCTGTAGAGCCTAATAATGAAATAAAAACTTCTAAAGGAACATTTACTGGTGGTAGAATCTCTTGTGAGTCCGCGTAGGTACCACCACTCCGCCTATTTCTGCCGGTCAGTAATACGTTTCGGTTTGAAGGGTGGGGCAGCCGTTTTAATTATACTTGTGACCTTAGAACTTTATATCTTAAGGTGGGTGGCGCATTTACGTTGTAGATGTCTATGGGTTTCAGTAACCATTTAACACAAGGTGGGCTGTGAGCTCGTCCACCCAGCAATAAATAAAAAATGCTCGCATTCGATCATATTTTTTACATAATTCTCTACTCACACTGTTATACATTTTTGTGAGATAGGTGTGACTTTTTCAGTCTATCGGTTTCTAGTACACCTTAGCAATGTAAATGTTGTAGTTACTTTTTAAAGAAATTACAAGTAATTTAATTGTCCTTACAATGAAAGCAATTTTCTTTGCATTTTTTGTTCAAATCGAAGTAATCAAAATTAATTGATAAGTATTTCATATTTTCTATACTTTCATTAAAAACCATTCTACCCGTTTGAATATATTATTATAATAAGCGTGGTCTATATTAAGTAAAGTACATAGTTTTGTATATGTAGATTCTCGTATAAAAAAGGTGAGGTCTTTGATTACATTTTGCATGATGAAACCTAATGCTTCGATGCTCGTGACCACGTGCTACTGTTTTGATATAAACATATTTTGCTTGCAGTGTATAAGGTTACATTAGCAGACCAGACCGATTAAATATGTTGGTCTTTATCTAACTCGTATTAGATTCATCTACTATCTTTCTTGCACATTAGTAACAGATAACTCCAATGTAGGCTGACGCCCTAGTGTTCCAGTTGCCGTAGCAGCCAGCAAAATTAATAATAATTTGTATATTTCAATCAACACATTCTGTCGATCAATTATTAGCGAATCACATTATCTAATGAACCTGGCACCGGAGTATTTGTGTTTTATGTCGGTATATTTGGTAGTCCTATTAAAATTGTTTTTTTAAGGGATTTTATGACCTGGTTACTTAGACCTTTAAGTCATGTCTTATTTTAATTTATATTCATATTTTTATGAAAAATGATATTATGGAGTGAAATGAAATGAAGATGATTAATTTGAGACATTAATCAACTGGGATGAAATTAAATGAAATGAAATGAGATGATATGGGATGAAATATAATCTCAGTAAAATGATGGTCATTTACTAAGATTTTTTCAGTGGACTTTTTGGAGGATCCCGAGAAGTTACGTCCAGCGGCTTTGTTTCATTTTCCCACATTTGTGCACTTTCACAGATATTAAACAGTTAATAAACCACCATTATTACACATTTAAACCCGAAGAAACACTAAACAGACAAAATAAAACAAATCACACAACTTCACTCCTCGCGTTTCCGCCAAAAAGTCCTATTAAAATTTTTTGAAGCTACCCACGAAGCTATAATTGTCATCTATACTAAGACATATACAGAGGTGCTGAAGACATACAGCCGTAGTTTATTTGATTATTTGAGTAGATATTTTTGATAAATCAAATGCCAACAGTTACAGATTCTAATTACTGCACTACCAGAATAAGGATTTAACAATTTAGTTAATAATATTTTTTTAAATTACGTTTTATACTACATATATGTAAACAGTTAACATAATAGGTATCTCAATAACAGTGTACTATTCTTTTTTTAATTTAGTTTGGGCAGTTAGTAGTAGTGGCAGCTTGGAAATTTTTGGAAACAATTTTAAAAATGGAATGCCACATAAAACGACGAGGCGTTATCAAAATGAAATTAGATAAATGAGTAATCGGATTACGAAGACAGCTCGAAAACTTTCCTGAATTTTTGGTCGAGAAAGCGACCGTCATCAATTTGAAAAGTGCTCTTACATTTTGAAACTAATTCGATTGTAAACTGCAAGTCTCCATAAACAAACGTAATGGTCTCTTAAGCAATGCTGCTGTATACGAGAGGGCCGCTGGAAACTCCAAAATATCAATTCGGTATAGTTCCTATAAAGTTTTAACTTCACAAAGCACTGCTCAGCGATTTTTCACGAAAGGCCTTCACCAGTATTAGGTTCAGCTTACTCAAACCAGGAGACTATAATAATATAAGTATAAAGTGCCGGCAATTCGTTCAATGTGGAAAATTGGGTGGCGATCGAAAATACCATCCTAACCGATGAGGCGCATTTTCAACTGTATATTTTCGTGAATAAACAAAACTGTCGAATTCGGAGCTCAGAAAATCTTTACCCGATCCATATTTAGGGCATAATTTGGTTGAGCGGCATGAACAGCAAGACGGCGCCATCTGCTATATTACGCATGAAACAATTGATTTAACCGAGTGTGATTTCTTCTCTTTGGGGGTTTTGTTAAATCGCGGGCTTGTGCGAAAATACTAGAAATAGCTCATAAGCTTAAAGCCGAAATTCGACGCGTCACCGATGAGATACAGCCAGATATTTGTGAAAAAATCAGATATTAATGGATATTGTATCCATACTGAATCAGGATATACTTTTTAATTACAGTAACAGTACTAAAACTCGTAAACAAAACGTACGGTTCTTTCTAAATTTAAAATAGTGCAACTCTGTACTATAATATACTATAAATAAACTACACTACACTTTATATATACTGTAAGACCATATAGATTTTATTATGTTCGCATTTTAATGTTCGTTTCATGTTTCATTATTGGCTCTTCAAAATAAATAGTGGAAACCAACGGAGCCTCCTCACAAGCTCTCACCTCTACCGATTCATGGGCTCCTAGTAAGTCAGAATGGAAATTTATGCCTACGTTAATCGATCGGACCCGCGTCCACGTTTATTCATAGGATCAGGTTTTTTATTTATTAAATGACCGGCAGACTTCGTAGTGCCTCAATCGATAAATAAAAGACTTAAACTTTTGTATAAAATAAACTTAAAACAAACAAAAGGAATCCGTACGACGGGGGACACATAAAAGGGAAAACGAAATTGTTATTTTCATTTAATTCCGAGCATTTTCATATTTATCTACCATTTAAACCTTCTCAGGATTTCCACAAATAATTCAAGAGCAAAATTAGCCAAATCGGTCCAGCCGTTCTCGAGTTTTAGCGAGACTAGCGAACAGCAATTCAGCAATTCAGATTGTAGCATTTGTAGCATAGTATTTATTGGTAATTAATTTTCTGAGCGTCATCTATCATTAAAAGCCTAACAAAAGCTGGTGGTTTTCCTTAATTTCTTAGTTTGTTATAATCAAAAAGCTGATTAAAATTAAAAGTTTAATTTCGGCGGAGCCGATTCTAAAAGTATGTCACATTGCAAACAACATAGACCTCGACAAAAGTAATGAACTTAGGAAAAGTCTGCCTTAACGGCACCACAGACTGCTTTTCTTTTTAATTTCATCTAAACAGGCCAATGGTATTAGAATAAAATAGCTAAGGACACATACACTTGTGACTACATTTTGTTTCGTTTTCTTCTATTCTGCGGGCTTATAAGTAGGTACTTGCTTAAATTTACGATTCGCATCACGACTTTTATGTCAATGAATACGGGGGCGTGTTTATAGTCAGAGACAACCAGGAGTTCAGAATTATGAGGAAATCTGACCTTGTAAGCGTTACGGTTTGGGGTTGAGGGAAAACATCGATAGGAAAGTAGGCGGTAGTACTTATGGCTGTGTGCGTTGCAATCCTGTGCCAGCACATTGTAGTTAGTTCTGTTGTGATGTGTGCTACTCGTGTGAGAGTTATCAGGTGCCCACTTAGTTATGTTTCGTAAGTGATGACGATGAAAAATGCAAAAATATATCTTGTCACATTGCCAGTATATACATATGAATTCTATTAATTTGGTAGCTGAGATATTTAAGCGGATTCACAACTCATCTAGCGTTAAGTAGTTACCAGAACTAAGTATCTTGTCATGTGTGATTAATATCTTTTTCGTCATAGTAACAGCTGTTTTAAATTCTTAAAACAACAAAAAAAAAAACTGTGGAAATAATTGTATTTTTTTATTCACAATTAGAATGTTACAATTACTTATCGCTTGGGGAACTTGACGTGTACAATAAGCGTTGAATTCTTTTAATCTTTGATGTCCTGGTACTTTTTGTTCAATTTTTCCACGGTAGTTCCCACGGTTTCAATTGAGAATAAATAACACACCTACTAGTGCAGTGAGGTTGTAATAAATATAATGGTAATATAATATAATAAAAAAAATGGTAATAAAATGAAGTTTGTTTAAGTGTCCCTTTCTTGTCTTATACTACGTCATTCGAAATACTCGAAATACTCACATGAGTTTTTTTATTAATTCGCCATATTCGTACGTGCCGTAATATTTTTAGCACTCATTTATGAATTATTACATTTATTAAGCACTGATTTATGAATACCTAGATATTGGAGACAACTTGTCTGGGCCCTGGTACCAGCGGAATACCCTAGGACAACAACAACAACAACAAAATCTTATAAGAGCAATCGTGGACATTTTCTGTGTAAAAAGAAGGATATAATGTTCTCTAAAAACTGAAAATGAAAATCAAGTGGGAAACAATTTAGCTACTTTGGAAGGAAGCAAGGGAAATTACATCCAAGAAAAAAAAATCGATTTTTATTGAACGATGTTTTAATAAACCAGAATGTTTCGAAATTACTTTTAGAAATTGCAGCGTAATTAATTTGTATAGTGGACATAGATGTGAATAAAGAAGATAAAAAACATTTCTCAATCTTCTTACTATTTTAGTGAAGTCCTATACAACATTTCAAACTATGAGTAGTTTGCCTTACCAGGCGTGCAGAAATCAGCAAAAGTGCGCGTTGAACAAATAAATTGATATTTCTAGGTCATCATCATCATTGTGTTTTTAATTTTTTATTGGTTTTACAACAAAAAGAAGATAATTAAGGTTATATAATATAATATAATAATATAATATATTAAATACAATAGTAATAAATATTGTAACAACTTATATAATTAAAAGGTATAATATACTTGAAATATAAAATTTGTTTTAAAGCTTACTGTTTTTTGGTGGAACGGCATGCAGCTGGTTGATCTACCTGCATTGTGGTAACTGACTACGTTACTTTGAAATGTACAAGTTATTTGCAAGGAATAATTTAAGGTTACTTTACGGAAGACGCTTCCGGAGATAACCCTTCTATGAGGCTCTTGAATTATGTTATACTTTTTAAATTATGAGACAAATTTAACGGATAGCACGCTCAGTATCATCATCATCATTTCACGTAAGATCATGCCAAGAGAACTGATTGTCTAATATCTAAGGGGTATCCAGATGATCCCCAGGTCAAGATAGTCTACCACGCGTTTCTTGCATTTCGATTAGATTTTCTTTTGGACGAATCAGAATATATTGTGTTAAAATCAAAATTTCTAATAATAATTAACGCCCCAGACAATTTTCTAATAAATAATTTTAATACTAATTATATTGATTTTAATTCAAGGTGAAAACTGTTAAAGAACCTAAATTAATACAATTTAAAGACATCGGATCAATTATCAAACAAATAAGAGGCTTGCCTAGCATTTATGCTCTTATTGTTGAATGTTACTAGTTAAAATGGTCTTGTTATGGTACACCGAGATACATAGATATCTGCGGTTATATCCTAAAAGCAAATAAAAATAGGCTAGGAAAAGTTATATTAAATATGAATAGGTCGATGTTTTAAAAGCATTTTTTTTTATTCAATTGTAATAACACTAATTACAGTTCTTGTGTATGCTAGCCTAAATTGGGACAATCGTAAATTAAGGATTGTAAAATTCAATAAAGTTTATGAAAAAACGTGAATGCTCTAAGTCATTGTACTAAAGGTTAAGAACTAAAAAAAGGTTACATACTGATTTCAATATGTCATTATTTATTTAAATAATAATAATAATAATAATAATATAATATTTATTCATTCAAGCCTCTTAAAATACAAAACGTACAAAAATACTTAACACTAGTATAATAATATACATGGCTTTTTTATGAGGTATACAATAACAATATTCCCTGAATTTTATGCTAGGAAAACCTGTGTTACAAAAGTCAGTGGTTCAGTGCTAGGTCACCAGGTAAAGAAAGTTAACCAGGAAGAACGATCTGTAAGAATATAGTACGTACGTGTGTGTGTGTGTGAGTGTATGTGTGTTAGTGTGTGTATGTGTGTCATACAATAAAGTATAAAAATATTATTATATATTATATTATATATTATTATATAAAATATTAATTTAAAATTAGCTACAATAAATCAACAGTATATCATACTATATATACATCATTATACATTTTTACCACACGACTTGTTCTGTTTCAAAATAGTCTAAGTTTAAGAGCCAAGACTTCAGATTATTTTTAACGTCATACCTATTTAAGCCATCTATCTGCTGAGATATATTTACTTTATTATAAATTCTGCTACCTGACGAATAAATCTGTCGTCTGGCAAATTCCGTCCTACAAGCAATAGTGTCAAAGGCCGGTTTTCGTCTCCTTGTGGAAAGTGAAGTTTCTTTAGGTATTGATTAATGAACGCCGGAAAGGTACATATTTTATTTTTATTTTATTTTATTGTTACTTATTATTTATGTTCTATTCTATACTTATTATTCTTTTATATTATTATTTTCTACTTATTTATATATCTTTTTTGTACAAATAAAAAATTTGCCTAAAAAATATGATGTACGTTTGACAATCAGGGGCTCTTGGATTTTTACGAAGTTTAAGAACTTTAAAGACTTCTGTGACCTCTATTTTGCTATAGATCCATTTGTAAGACACACAAACCATTTTCTTAGAAGTTGATCAAAACGATAGTGGTTTCAAATATCATGCATAAGTATTACACATTAACAGTCCGTAAAGTTATCAGCATACAGTGTTAATTACATTATTTAAACATATGCAGTAATTTATTATGCAAATCTCTTCCATTTATATGTTACCCTGGTAAGCAAAGAAAACAATCTTATTATTTATTACATGTTTATTGTTTTTAACGATAAAGTGATGATTAAAATGTTTTCGTTGGTTAGGTTAGCGACCTGTATGTATTGTATGTGTCATGGTGTGTACTATTGCAGTAATTTGAATTGAGATTATGAAAAACGACCTACAATTAAAACGCTCGAATGTTGAAAGAGTCAATTATGTACGGGTATATTATACGATTAAAGTTCAGGTACATTCTTCAACTATCTTATTATAGATATATTACATTTACTTTTTAGAGAACTACTTTTGTTAACTAATTTCCAAAGATAATACAAAATTTTACACGAAAGTTTAATGTTATTTGATTTTTATCGTTAACAAAAATGTCGCATCGTATACATTCGACTTTTAATATTGCTATTGCAAAATTGCAAACAAAAACATACAACCTAATTTTACTTCCATTAGATTATGCCATCCTGGTGCTCCCTTGCCATTTCCATATTACGGAGTTGTGCACGAAATTGTTGGTAGCGTCATTTCCTGTTCATCAATAAATAATACATTAAGTTGGCAGCCCAGTTGAAGATACCTAACAATGATTGTAAGCAGTTCGTCCTAGTTCTTCGCTAAGCTGGTAGATGAGCTACGTATCTCAAAAATTCATGGTTTGGGTCATACAAGAAATACAGAAATGGATTGTCGATTTGCTTGTTGCGATTAACTTTTCTACCTATCGTCACGAAATTTTGCATACAAGTTTTCAGGGGCACAGAAAACTGCGTAGGGTAAGATTCAATCAGGAAAAAGGTTTTATATTCTGCGGGATTTATTATACTCGGAATCTAAAAGTAACTTTTAGCCTGTTGTGTGGCAAAAGGGTCCGAACGTGAATAATTTGCTACATGATACCTGGAGTAGAGAAAATGGAAATGGAGGCAGTTAAATCCCGCAAGAAAGTTAGTATCTGCTAAAACAGTCACCAAAGTCGTGCTTCATCCAGCTTTACATGGAATCTTTGTGTACGTCCGATGACCAGAAGTTCTACTTCAACCTATTAGATTATAGCACCCTGGTGTTTCTTTGCTGATGCCGTACAGTTTGATACTAGTTCGGATTTAATCTAACTAATTTAACCTTCATAAGCTTTATGGCATCCTGGTATTCCCTTGTCCATGCAGTATAGCTTGATACGGTTTCGAATTCAACCAACTAAGTCCACCTCTACTAGATTTATGGCACCCTGGTGTTTTTCTTGCCCGTGCCGTAGTTCAATACGGATCCGTGCATAGAATCCGAGTACTAGGACATAATGACAGCATTGAAGTTCTTTTTTACTGATAGCGTCATCTTCTGTACATCTAATACATTAAGTTGGCAGCCCAGTTCAAGATACCTAACGATGTTTGCAATCAGTTCGTCCTAGTTCTTTGCTTAGCCGGTAGATGCCTAACGATGATTGCAAGCCGTTCGTCCTAGTTCTTCGTTAAGCCGATAGATGAGCTATGTATCTAAAAAATCCATGGTTTAGGACATACAAGAAGAACAGAAATGTTTTTGTTGATTTGCTTGTTGCGATTAACTACTCTATTTATTGTCACGAAATTGTGAATACAAGTTTTCGAAGGTACAGAAAAGTGCGCAGGGTAACATTCAATTCAAATAAGAAAGAAGTATTAATCCCTCGGTGCTTATCTCCTTCCGAATCTAACAGTAGCTTTAAGACTGTCGTGTGGCAAAATGGGCTACGGACGTGAATAATTTGCTACATGATACCTGGAGTAGAGAAAATGGAAATGGAGGCAGTTATATCCCGCAAGAAAGTTAGTATCTGCTAAAACAGTCACCAAAGTCGTGCTTCATCCAGCTTTACATGGAATCTTTGTGTACGTCCAATGACCAGAAGTTCTACTTCAACCTATTAGATTATAGCACCCTGGTGTTTCTTTGCTGATGCCGTACAGTTTGATACTAGTTCGGATTTAATCTAACTAATTTAACCTTCATGAGCTTTATGGCATCCTGGTATTCCCTTGTCCATGCAGTACAGCTTGATACGGTTTCGAATTCAACCAACTAAGTCCACTTCCACTAGATTTATAGCACCCTGGTGTTTTTCTTGCCCGTGCCGTAGTTTAATACGGATACGTGCACGGAATCCGAGTACTAGGACATGATGACAGTATTGAAGTTCTTTTTTACTGATAGCGTCATCTTCTGTACATCTAATACATTAAGTTGGCAGCCCAGTTGAAGATACCTAACGATGTTTGCAAGCAGTTCGTCCTAGTTCTTTGCTTAGCCAGTAGATGTCTAACGATGATTGCAAAGCCGTTCGTCCTAGTTTTTCGTTAAGCTGATAGATGAGCTATGTATCTAAAAAAATCCATGGTTTAGGACATACAAGAAGAACAGAAATGTTTTTGTTGATTTGCTTGTTGCGATTAAGTACTCTATTTATTGTCACGAAATTGTGAATACAAGTTTTCGAAGGTACAGAAAAGTGCGCAGGGTACATACAATTCAAATAAGAAAGAAGTATTAATCCCTCGGTGCTTATCTCCTTCCGAATCTAACAGTAGCTTTAAGACTGTCGTGTGGCAAAATGGGCTACGGACGTGAATAATTTGCTACATGATACCTGGAGTAGAGAAAATGGAAATGGAGGCAGTTATATCCCGCAAGAAAGTTAGTATCTGCTAAAACAGTCACCAAAGTCGTGCTTCATCCAGCTTTACATGGAATCTTTGTGTACGTCCAATGACCAGAAGTTCTACTTCAACCTCCATTAGATTATAGCACCCTGGTGTTTCTTTGCTGATGCCGTACGGTTTGATACTAGTTCGGATTTAATCTAACTAATTTAACCTTCATGAGCTTTATGGCATCCTGGTATTCCCTTGTTCATGCTTGATAAGGTTTCGAATTCAACCAACTAAGTCCACTTCCACTAGATTTATAATACCCTGGTGTTTTCTTGCTCATGCCGTACAGTTTGATACTAGTTCGGATTTAATCTAACTAATTTAACCTTCATGAGCTTTATGGCACCCTGGTATTCCCGTGTCCATGCAGTACAGCTTGATACGGTTTCGAATTCAACCAACTAAGTCCACTTCCACTAGATTTATAATACCCTGGTGTTTTCTTGCTCATGCCGTACAGTTTGATACTAGTTCGGATTTAATCTAACTAATTTAACCTTCATGAGCTTTATGGCACCCTGGTATTCCCTTGTTTATGCAGTACAGCTTGATACGATTTCGAATTCAACCAACTAAGTCCACCTCTACTAGATTTATGGCACCCTGGTGTTTTTCTTGCCCGTGCCGTAGTTCAATACGGATCCGTGCATAGAATCCGAGTACTAGGACATAATGACAGCATTGAAGTTCTTTTTTACTGATAGCGTCATCTTCTGTACATCTAATACATTAAGTTGGCAGCCCAGTTGAAGATACCTAACGATGTTTGCAAGCAGTTCGTCCTAGTTCTTTGCTTAGCCGGTAGATGCCTAACGATGATTGCAAGCCGTTCGTCCTAGTTCTTCGTTAAGCCGATAGATGAGCTATGTATCTAAAAAATCCATGGTTTAGGACATACAAGAAGAACAGAAATGTTTTTGTTGATTTGCTTGTTGCGATTAACTACTCTATTTATTGTCACGAAATTGTGAATACAAGTTTTCGAAGGTACAGAAAAGTGCATAGGGTAACATTCAATCAGGAAAGAAGTTTTATATTCTGCGGGATTTATCTTCCTCGGAATCTAAAAGTAACTTTTAGCCTGTCATGTGGCAAAAGGGTCCGAACGTGAATAATTTGCTACATGAAAAGTGGAGTAGAGAAAATGGAAATGACGGCCGCCATATCCCGCAAGAAAACGAGTATCTGGTAAAACGGTCACCAAAGTCGTGCTTCATCCAGCTTTACATGGAATCTTTGTGTATGTCCAATGACTACAAGTTCTGCTCTATATCCAGTAGGTTATGATAGCCTGATGTTCCCTTGCCCGTGCCGTGCAGCTCAATACGGGTTCGGATTTAACCTAATTCAGTCTTCACTAGATTTATGGAATTGTGGTGTTCCCTTACCCGTGGCGCAGCGTTTGATACAGGTTCGGGTTCAATCTAATTCCACCTATATTAGATTTATGGAACCCTGGTGTTTTACATGCCCGTGCCGTAGTTCAATACGGTTTCGGATTGAACATAGCTAATTCCACCTCCATTAGATGTATGGTACCCTGGTGTTTCCTTGCTCATGCCGTACAGCTTGATACGGCTTCGGATTTAAACTAACAACTAATTCCACCTCCACTACATTTCTGGCACCCTTGTGTTCCCTTGTCCGTCGTACCTTACAGTTTAATACCGCTTCGGATTCAACCAACTAAGTCCACCTATAGAAGTTTGTGTGTGTCCAATTACTAGTAGTTCTTATTCCAGCTTCATTTGATTATGGCATCACACGTGTGGTGTTCTCTTGCCCGTACCGTAGTTTAATACGGTTTTGGATTCAACCTAATTCTGGGACCGCGGAAACCTACCATCGCAAATAGGACGGTGTCTAGAACTAAAGACTTTAGTAGCTTGGGTTCTAGAGTGAGAGGCTTCCTTACGGTACTTGTCAGGAATGTTTAAAATTTTATCAATTTATCCTTTTTTGCCTTAAGGAATGGGTATATCAACTAGCATTTCACTACGCGCAGACCTGATCATTATAAAAATATTAGGGGTTAAAGTATCAAATTGTCGATTTGTACTGAAAAATTGAAATTCATTTTTTTGTCATTTAACATATTTGTTTAATCAAAATATCTACCATTATTATCTATACATTGCTACTATCTAATAGGAAGGTCATTTATGCCATTGCGTTAGGGCTCTGGTGATCTAGATTCTACAAACTGTGTGAAATCATTTTGTACTGCCTCCTAGGAAGAAATTTTTTTATCATGTAGAAAATTGTCCAAATCACGAAAAAAAGTAGTCCGTTGGAGCAAGGTCTGGCAAATATGGAGGGTGACGAATGGTTTCTGATTGCAGTTCCTGTAGAGTTAAAACGGTTTCTCGTGCTGTATGGGGTCTCGAGTCATCATGGAGCAATAATGGTGCAGATCGATTCAGGAGTCGGGGCTGTTTCACTGCAAGTTTTGCTATCAATGTTCGGAGCTCGGCACAGTAGACATCTGCCCTTATTGCTTGACCAGATCGGAGAAAGCTATAGTGAATAACACCATGCTTAAACCACCAAACAATTACCTACCATTACCTATTTACTGGTAAGCTTTAGGACACTGCTGTGGCGTTTGACCTAAGGTCAACCATAACATTTTTCGCTTACGCTTATCGTAAAGAATCCACTTTTCATCACATGTCACAATTCGATCAAATATTCCTCGTATCGTACCGATTCAACAAGGCAACACAAGTTTCAACATGCGTTTTTTTCTGTAGATCAGTCAAATCATGAAGCACCCATTTTTCATATCTTGTCTAAGCTGAATAAAAAAAAAAAACTGAAAGTCGATAATCGAATGTTGCACATTTTTTTAAAGAAGAACCTCATAGGTACCATTTGAAAAAAGTTTCACTCAAAAATTTCAAACCATGAAGGTTTTATGTCAATCCGAAGTACCTATTACAATAGAACGGTAATTTCATACTTTAACCCCTATTATCAGGCTTATTTGGTGACAATGGACTTGTCCATAACAATTGACCGGTCCTAGGAGTGCGTCAAACGATCATTCTCAAACACTGATTGAGTTTGGTAATATTCGTATTAAGTTGCACTAGAGTGACTAGAGTGTGGTTAAGTTACACACTATTTCAGGGCGAATTATTGAACTATAACCCTAGCCACTGTGACATGTTTTTAGGCAACAGCTCCAACTTGTATTCTGTTGAAAAGCGTAAAAGTGAACATTTAAACATTATTATATTACTTTCTTAAATTGATCTATATAAAAAAATTGAATCACAACTAATTAATTTTTAATCAAGACCCATTAACAGATTTTTTTAACGAGACAGAGCCCTGCACAGTGTTAACTAAACGTGTTTTTGTACTCCAACGTGACATGGTAGCCTGGTGTATTATCTCAGTTTTCTGCCCACGCAGTATTCAGTATTCAGTCAGTGAAAACTTCAAAACCACATAAATATGTAATCAATAATAACTTAGCAAAAACTAGCAAAGACAGATAAGTGTCTTTCTTTTGTTGGTCAATCGATTTTTTTTTATAAAATTCTTAATAGCCAATCAGTAATTTGTTGTTAGTATCTAATAGATAAATAATTTTATTTACAAATTTTGAATAAGATCTCAATTTTTTTTTTGAAGAGATGAAAATATGTTTTAAAAAATTAATTACAAATTAGATAAAAATCCTTAATTAAATATATAAAATATTAATAACGACTGTGCACAGGACTTGCCTGCTCGAATTTCAGTATTTGCTGCACACACACTTTCGAATATAATAGAACGAGAAAGAGAGAGAGAGAGACCGAGAGGTATAGGGGATGAGTGAGATAGAGAAACAGATTGAGAGAGAGAGGGAGAGAGAAAAACGCTCAAAGGGGCGTGGCACTTTTTCCACCTGTGATGATTTTTACCACTTCGTTTGTAAATTAGTATTGGAATTTCGTTCTAAGAGATAAATTATAAAATAATAAAGTCGTCGGGGCCTAAAGGATAAAACGGCCGATCCATTCGTATCGAGCGATGTGACTGCACCGGCTTTCGAATACCAGGGAATAATATTCATAGAACGAAACCCGCAAAAATAATTTGTCTAATTACTAGTGGTAGGGCGTCTTGTGGGCCCGTAGACGTAGATATAATAGCACCGCTCTGTATATTTCTGCCGTGAAGCAATAATGCGTTTCAGTACGGAGGGTGAGGCAGCCGTTGTATTGTAAAACTGGGACTGGTGTTTCAAGGTGGTTGGCGTCGTTTACGTTGTTGATGTCTACGGACTCTAGTAACCACTTAATACTAGTTGGGATGTGAGCTCGTCCACTCATCTAGAAAAAAAAAGTAGTAAACAAAGTAAAATTTGCAAATATATATATTTATTTAGGAAACTCAGAGTGCAATACATCAATATAGTAAGTTAAAGCTAGAAAGAATATGACATTTGTAGTGTAATTCATATTTTCAGAGGTTGTTCTCATTTCTGCTTCTCTTTCTTCTCATATCTCTATCTAGTGAGATGCTGTCAAGACTAAGCATAGAACTACGACAATTCCAATTTAAAACTTACTTATACTGTCTCACAATCTCGTACTACTTACATAATATTGTTCTTGCATCTGCTTTGTGTCATCTATACTAATATTATAAAGAGGAAGGATTTGTTTGTTTGCTTGTATTGAATAGGCTTCGAAACTACTGAACGAATTTGAAAAATTCTTTCACTGTTTGGAAGCTACACTATTCCCGAGTGACATAGGGTATAATCTTTTTTTTGAATAAAATCAGGGATCCTTACTAAAACTGCAATAATGTAACCCAAGGTGTAAAAAAGTTACCTAAAATATTCTTTACATTACGTGCCCTGCGAAAACTATTGATGATAGAATAAAATAATGTACTACGACTTTGTACAATACATTATTATTTACACAAAGTGTCGCGACAGCATATGTCTAACTATTATAGTTATGCCGCAATAAGTGTTCTTGTTTTAAATAAATGTGCAAACAAATACAATATGTTGTTATAAAATGTCAAAAGTTATCGGTATTCAACGAGAAAGCAATTTTATACGATAGCGATGTAATGTTGTTCGGAATATACCTACTGGCTTTTTATTCTGTCCTGGTACAAAATGAAAGTAAATGCATTCACTCTTCTCTCTAGATGACCAAGCACAACATGTAGAGTTGTTTGTGACTTTGTTTTTTTTAATTTTTAAATTGTTACATATTATTATAGTAGAGTAAATTCCGAGTAAAAATGGTTTTAACATAGTTGTAGATGAACGCGGCGAGTGATTTTTTAACAGGAGTGTGATGAGCAAAAGTGAGTTTTTGTTATCTTGTTATTGTTTGTTTTTGTTTTGTTATTGTTTGTATTTAGTGAAGTTTAAACGTGTAAATAAATAAACGGCAGATTATTGAGTATATGTGAATGTGCACAAGTATCGGGAAATGTAATAAAATAATAGCTTGTCGTGTCTTTTCGGGTTCTTTTAAAAGGTCATTTGAAAGGTCTCAGTAAATTCCCGTCATTTTACTGGGACATTATAGATATCCTTTTAAGCTTTTGTGTGTTTCTCCTTGGCTACGAATTTTTTTTAAACGTTCATATCTTCAATGTTGATCGAAGGTTCATATGGTCAAAGTTTCGTTCAATCCACTAAGTTTCTTGCCGGATCTTTAAAGCGGGTCGTGATTAGGTTGCGGTGGTAGATTCAGTATTGCTCTTTGTAGAAACGATGAGCAAGCTTTTTCATGCTGAGCTCGCTACCAGGTAAGATTTAGAGCTAGCAGCGCAAACGGAACAAATCTATGCAACCTACGCATACGTCACAGAAGCTACCAGAGTCGCATAACTTTGAAGAGTTTTATTCATAATTCCTACACTAATCGATAAGTTAACTCAAATTAGGGTGTCTATAAAGTAAAGTAAGAAATATAGCTTCAAAGTGAAACTGCAGGGACACCAATTAATAAATAATACAGTTACTCAATGGTGTTCAGCTAGTACCTACGTAATTTTTTTTTGTCATCGCGTCAGTATGTATATTGTACTTTATGTACATCATCAATACCGGGAGTACAGCTAGGCAACTTCGCACTATTTTAGTTCGAGCGTAGCTGGAATAGCCCTCAATCTTTTTTTCGTACCCAAGCTAAGAGCCCTGATAATCTATAGCTCAATGGCTATCAATGAATAGGTAGGGAAACAAGCACTACTTTTAACCTTATAGCAGTAACGGCTTGGTTATGCTCTTGGCATTGTGGATTCCTATGAGCGACGATGACTTTTTACCATCAGGTGCAATAAAAAAGTTTGAAAATGATCCCTTGCACTGTAAACTCAGGGCATCAGGGCAGGTAGGTAAATCGTATGTGCTATTCACATGGTGTGGGCGTTTTCAATCACAGCTACAACCAGGACGTAAGAAATGTTACAGAGATCTTTCTTAGTAAGGGCGGAGTTGTTTGAAAAGTCAATGTAGTGGAGAAGGCGTTACCGATTTTACTGTTGTGTGCATTATTATTTACATAGCGACCAATCAAAATCTGATATTTGCGATGAATATTACAATATCCGATTTATTATCTATACGACAGACGAACAGATATTGTAGTAGAAAGCAAGTTTATTCTGCCAGTAGCAAAATTAAAAAAAGGAAAGGTAAAATTATAAAACATGCAGTCGAGTTTTTGCGGTTTATGATATGAAAACTATTAAAATAATAACGAATTTTAATCCAAATTTTGAAGGGCTAATTCTATAAATTATCTCTAATAATAAGTTTAGAAGTTTAGAAAAGGTCATCACAATTGTAGTTCTTTGCTAAGTGTTGTCAGTAAACATCAGACTGCTTAATTTCTAGCTCAGACAGAAGTGAAGTCATTCGGGAGAATAAAACATATTTACTATATATTTACAGATATACCTATATACTTAGTCTGGCCATAAATACTGTAACAATTAAAAAAAAACAAAATATTTATTGCAAATAACATTTGGCCATAAATACTGCTACAATTAAAAATAAACAAAATATTAGATTTGAATTTGGAATCTGTAATTTTTATATGATTGCTCATTGAGTTTTCTCATTTTGGCGCCATGAATGGAGTGGGGTGATAAAGAGAACCGAATCGCTTTGATTGCATTACACAAAGTAGGTATGGAGCCAAATGCAATATTTAAAACTATCCATATGCTTGGTATTAGTAAAATGTTTGTGTACCGGGCTATTAATAGGTGCAATGAGACCTCCTCTGTTTGTGACAGAAAAAGATCTGGCCGTCCACGTAGTGTTCGTACGAAAAAGGTGGTCAAAGCAGTAAGGGAAAGAATTCGAAGAAGTCCTGTCCGAAAGCTAAAGATTTTATCTCGGGAGATGAAGATAGCACCTAGAACCATGTCGCGTATTTTAAAAGATGAGTTAGGACTTGCAGCCTAGCCTATAAGAGACGTACTGGTCATTTCTTAACTGATAATTTAAAAGAGTATAGGGTGGTAAAATCGAAACAACTAACTGAAGCGGTACGCAAAGGGAGGTCATAGAAATTTTTTGTTTAAGGATGAGAAAAGTTTTACAATTGAGCAACATTTTAACAAAAAAAATAACCGTATTTATGCTCAAAGCTCTAAGGAAGCTTCCCAATTAGTCGACAGAGTGCAACGTGGGCACTATCCGACTTCAGTGATGGTTCGGTGGGGTATTAGCTATGAAGGAGTGACTGGGCCATACTTTTGTGAAAAAGGTATCAAAACATCAGCACAAGTGTATCAAGATACCATTCTTGAGAAGGTAGTGAAGCCCCTTAACAACACCATGTTCAATAATCAAGAATGGTTCTTCCAGCAAGACTCAGCGCCAGGTCATAAAGCTCGGTCTACACAGTCTTGGTTGGAAACGAACGTTTCGGACTGCATCAGAGCTGAAGACTGGCCGTCGTCTAGTCCCGATCTTAATCCGTTGGATTATGATTTATGGTCAGTTTTAGAGAGTACGGCTTACTCTTAACGCCATGATAATTTGGAGTCCCTAAAGCAATCCGTACGACTGGCAGTGAAAAATTTTCCCATGGAAAGAGTGCGTGCTTCTATTGATAACTGGCCTCAACGTTTAAAGGACTATATTGGAGCCAATGGAGACCACTTCGAATAAGCTTTTTATACTTTAAATTGTTTTATATTTATGTATTAAACTAACACACTGTAAAAGAAATAAATGTTATTTGCCATATATATTTTTTTTGTTTTCCTTTGTAACAGTATTCATGGCCAGACTAAGTATAATATAACATATTCTGTTTGGAACAAAGTTCATTAATTAATAATTGCATTCGTAAAACTAATTAGGTTATCCATCTTTATAATAATATAATTATGTATTTACATATTTGTATGTGATAAATTTAATTTTGTTATCACAGAAAGATGCTCTTGTATACGCGTATCTGTGTGTGCGTGCAGCTCTCGTCTTTTAACTCTTTCATTACCTGAAGCCCTGGTACATGTTGCAACCAGTATTCCCACGGTAGTTGTGGTTTATATAAAAGATTTAAAAATTCTTTGTTATTTATTAATTAATTAATTAAATAAAATTAAGTATGTTTTGTATGCTTGCCACCATGATTTTTTTTTGCTTTGATGTGTGGAAGCGTTCACGGCTCATCAAGCGTTAAGTGGTCACCGGCTATAGATATCAACAAGGTAAATGCCGCCGCCCATCTTGAGACATGCGTTCTAAGCTCTCAGTTTTTAATATAACGGCCACCCCACCCTTAAAGTTGAAAGGCATTACTGCTTCACGGCAAAAATAGGCATAGTCGCCCATTCGAGCTCCCAATTTTCTCTACCATCAGTATGCTGTGATTGACTTTTTATTCAGTGGTTGTCACTCCAGTTTTTGAGGTTTCTGTTATTAGTGTCATCAGTGCATATTATCGTAATAGCGAACGAGTAGTTTTTAAGAAATCGATATATTTCTTGAAATTACCGATAGCTTACTACTAGTTCGGTTTAAAATATATACTGATGGTAGAATGTATGTGAGCCCGCACGTGACGGTCTCGCCGTTCAGCCTGATTCAGAACTCATATCTCAAAGTTTGTGTTGGCATTTACATTGTTAATTTTTACGAGTTCTGGTAACTACTTAACAGCAGGTGTACCGTGTTTTTTTTTTTTCTTCCTACCTATGCTGATAGCCTTGAGAGGCTATTTCAGCTTCACCCTAACGTGTGTAGGTGAGCTCACGGGGCTCAAACCGGAGAGTTGCTAACACTGACCCTAGCAAGAGCAGTGCTTCGCAGAATCTACCACCGGATCGGAAACGCGACCCACTGAGAAGATCCGGCGAGAAACTCAGTGGGCTGTGTCTAGGGGTTAATTCGCTCGTCGAGCCCTTCGTCGCAAGCGGCGGGTTCGACGAGGACGGTGACCGGTCCCGTGTGTTCGTTCATTGGTTAAAGCAATAAAAGAAACTCCAAGCAACGAGTATTTTAACTGCAATCGATAGAAATTATTAGTGATAAACATTGACGACATTCTAAGTAAAGATAAATTTTCGTTTTTCATGATTTAATCGCGACATGATAACGTTATTATCTGCATGCAGTGGCCGTCTCTAACTACAAATCGGACCCAGACTACCGGGAAACGCGCAGGTGTCGTCGCCCTAAATACATCATTTCGGATCCTCCCGTCTCACTATCGGTGCTTTTAGGCATCCCGAGCATCGATCACCGTTCTCGTCGAATACATTCGACGTGGAACTTATCCAATAGACACCCACTGAGTATCATTTCGGATCTTCTCAGTGGATCGTCATTTGGATCCGGTGGAACATTCAGGGAAGAACTGCTATTGCTAGGGCAGATGTTAGCCAGGTTGAGCCCCGTGAGCGTCTACATACCCGGTGAAGCCAGAATAGCCCTTCGAGACTCCTGGTAATTAGATACGAAAAAAAAGTTTTCTGTAAAGTTATGCTGTTTCGTGTAGTAAGAGCTATCTTTCCACTATTTTTAGGTGTTTGTATTTGTAGTTTACTTAACAAACACACACACAAAATTAATAAACAAATTCACAAACACGTGGTTTGTAGTAGAATATTAAAAAAAATACAGTTCGCAATGTGGCTGTTAGATAGAACTAGAGGTCCCGCAGTAGTCGAAATTCGACTATAATTAATTGGAATTGTAAGTTTGTACACTATTATGATTGTATTTTATACTTCTATAATCACAAAATACGCCAAGACTACACTGTAAAAATTTTTAACAAAGACTAACAATATTTAATCTTTTCTCAATTTGACAACAGATGTCAAGAACAAAAGTTTGACAATAAATAGAATGCATGTGTGTGCGTCAAATACATGGTATGTAGTGTGTGTAATGTTTTCTTTATTGATTTAATGTATATTTTATGTATTATTTAAAAAAAATATTAGCATTGTGCACTTCTTCTCTATATTCTCTATAAGTGTGGAAAATTTCACACTCCTCCGTCCGCGTAATTTTCGTAAAAAGGGATACAAAGTTTTTGCTTCACGTATTAATATATAGATAAACAAATTCACAAACACATGGTTTGTAGTGGAATATGAAAAAAAATACGGTTCGCAATGTGGCTGTTAGATAGAATTATAATATAACAAGGGAGTCAATATGTGCATATTAGTGTTACAAATTTAACGTACTGATGTTGCGTGCAAAAATAAAACGCGCACAAATTTAAAATTATTGGTGATAGGGTGTATCACGGTGTCTCACTATGGACTACCACCTTGAGCCGTATTATCCGTTCCGGTTTGTAGATGGTGGTAACCCAGAAAATATCTGGAAACTCATTTTATTTATAAACTACTTCTATTATTATTTATAAACTACTCTTTTAGTAAATAATCCACTATAAAGTTTTCTCGAACTTAATGTTTAATAGACTTCAACTTATGTAACGAATTTAATTAATTTATTTCACTAAAAGTTATTATATTTTTTACGTTGACCTGGGTTAACAAATTTTTGATCGAAGACTCCAGCGGACTATGCCACCCTGGTATGTCAACTCAGTTTTCAGCCCACGCAATACGCGGAACGATCTAAAAACATTAAAACCTCAAAAACTAAACTGTGATTGTTCTTCAATGGAATGTTTGCTACTTTTATGTTCAAACAAAAGTTTTATTTGTCGTAGGTACGTACTACTTCTATTTTATGTGTGTATATGTGTTATACTTCAAAACTTTAATACATATCGGACCTAACTCACCTTATAAAGTCGTTCTATACGAATGAAATAAATGGTTTTAATCACGATTTTAAATGCTTTTGTATCGAACGTTTCGATAGAATAAAAAACATTTTTAGATATTTTTTGAGACACCTTAATGTACTTATTTTTTTCTGCATTTGCCAGTTGTAGACTCGAACCGAAAACAATTATCCGTGACCACAAAACCGTCGAACTCGAAACATCGCAAAGCCACAAAAACAGTAGTATTTTGTTCGAAAGCGTGTGTGACCACGAAAACTATAAATATTTGCAAATAATTTAATGGCAATAATAAACGAGAGTTTTAATTATATCTTTACATACTTTTTAACAAATTTCTAATAATACACCGGAGGACTATGTGTGTTTTTTATAATGTAGGTTACTATTACAAATTTGTTTTTTTTACACCAGCAAAAGCTTCTAAGCTACCTTCCAAAATGTATGGTAGTAATAATCTCGGAATATACGTATAATGGCTTTAACATAATGACAGTCGCGAGAACCGTCTATATACTTTTTTTTAATGCTTGGGAATCCGTTTACGGATACCCGGTCGAACCGTCTATATACCTAGTATAATATATAACCGCCTGTATACTAGTCTACCGAGCAATTTCGTACCTATGCTCAGTGGAAGATCTTCCCTATATCGTTACTCCTAAGATACTTTCAGGCATCCAGAATTATTCAGTCTTGGTATTTTTGTATTATATAATTAGTATAATTAGTATTAGCAGTAGATCTAAACACCTACACAATATATAATAGTGATTATTTCAAAAATTTTTCTTTTGCATTAAAGTGTGTACGAGCTGACTGCCAAGTGCTTAGTGAGCGGGAAATCTACGACATTATGCTCTGAAAGCTGATATCCATCTAGAAACATGAGCTCCTCTTTGTATTTTGGAAAACATAGGCTTACTTACAAATAACATTAAAGAGTAGCTACTCAATTTCACAATGTGAATTTATAAAGTTTTATTTTTATTTTCATTTAAAATTAAAATCTAAATTTCAGAAACGCTTTAAAATTAATTTTGTCATAGAAATTGGCATTGAAAATGACGCATGATAATAAAGATATTATGCATTATTTATTCATTGTGTTTTATTATGTAATTGAATTGCGAGTAATCAAATATTGCTTGTTGATGAAAACCGACCCATGTTTATTGTATACAAACTCGTTGCTAAGCAGATAATACTAAGTAAGGCAAACTTTACTAAACGATACCAGGGCTTTATGATGAGCAGGAAGCTTTCTTAAGCAATATAGATTTATTGCATGAAAATTATTTTTATATATTTTTTATATTTGCCCAGCTCAACCATTCTGCGTACCTAATATTTAATTTATTATGCTATAAATGAATCTATCATATTTGTTGTTTGTTGAATAATTTCTTTCTCATGCTTGACATTGGTTTTTTTTTTTTAATTTTTTTTTTGGTGACGGTATTCTTTTTAAATTTTAATGGTCACTCGGTTAACATTGCGGTTTATCAACGTTTTGACCCTACGGCTAATAATTACGAAGAAAACTAAAAGTTTCTTACTAAAGTTAAATTAACAAACAAAGGAGTTCTCATTTGTGAATGCTTTAGGTATTTGACAAAATGTGGAGGGAAATGTAAATTAAAAAAAAAAAAAAACTTTCTATATGAGTGCAAAGTCGAAGCTGTCGACTCTCTGATAGTTAACGGTGACCAGCGGTTATGGACAACATGACATGAACGTCCTGCCCACCTTGAGATAAAAATCACCATCATATTTTAATAACGACTGTCCATTTTTTTTCTTCACACAGGATCGTTAGGATACTACGCGTGTGTTGTATCACTATGTGTGTATTCTAAACTGAAATTAAGTTTCAATAATGATTAAAGTTAATCGATGAAGTTTTAAGTTATAAGTTTGAATATTTTTTTTGTATTGCCCTTGTAGGCAGACGAGCATACAGCCCACCTGGTGATGAGTGGTTACCGTCACCGATGGACTTCAGCAATGCCAGGGGCAGAGTCAAGCCGCTGCCTACAAATTGGAACAACACAACCTACTTACTTAACTAATAAATTCTAATGTGAAATTATTATACGTGGGCGCGCATACTCAACGATACAACCAAGACTACAGAACTGACAGAGAGGTTTTCCCTAGTAAGATTCAGAGGGCGGTTTCACTGTACTGACAGTTAAACGCGCATGTAGGGAAAAAGGCGTGGTCAATTTATAGACTATAATATGCACTGTTTTAGCATCTATAATATCATTATCCTTGTAAATACTTTGGCCAATTAGGATACGAAAAAGTACTGAGGACACAGATACATTCTTATAGCTCTGAGCAGATGGATTATTAAGTATTATGGGAAATTTATTATATTAAGTTTTTTTTTATGTTCAAGAAGTTTTCTATGTCTGTTTTTGAGTAAAACTTACTTTTGTCTTTAAATTGATTGTTGTAAACGATCGTAGACAGCGAATGCTTTAGAAACCTTGAACACGATACGGTGTGTCCCGAAAAGAATAAATTATTTATTAAATACTAGCTGACCCGGCAGACTTCGTAGTGCCTCAATCGATAAATAAAAGACCTAAACTTTTGTATAAAATAAACTTAAAACAAACAAAAGGAAACAAAAGAAAATTGTTATTTTTATTTAATTCCGAGCATTTTCATATTTATTCACCTTTTAAACCTTCTCTGGACTTCCACGAATAGTTCAAGACCAAAATCAGCCAAATCGGTCCAGCCGTTCTCAAGTTTTAGCGAGACTAACGAACATCAATTCATTTTTATATATATAGATTGTAATAGCTTTGACGTTAGTGTTTTGAGTTGTCAAAATATCGGTTCTATGTAGTGGATAATATATTGATTTATTAAAGAAGAAAATTGTAACTAACTATACATCTCTTTCTTTTTGGGATAAAGCACCATAATTTGATTTCTGGCGGGCTCACAATTACATCACGTAAAGGAGCTAAAAGCTAAGCAAAGCATTATGTCCCTTGTTCTTCACAACTTAACCTTTTTTTTTAACGTTGGAGAATCCATTTGCGGATACCCGGTCGAGGGGGATAACGAACCGGGCTATGTCGGCTTCCGGCGCCTCCCGAGAGGAAGAGGGAGATGAGGAGGGCCAAGGTCCTCCACCTCCTGAATTCCTCGCAGGAGACTACGCCTTGAAAAACAATAAAAACAACCTAACCTAACCAATAAGATAATGTGACGGTTAAAACAAATGTTTAAAGACTAAAGTCTAATGCACTATTTATTGTAAACCTAAATCTATAAGCCTAAAATCGTGGTGATATGCACGAACTTTTAAAACTCACAATCACATGTTTTTCAATAGAAGTTTAGTTTTTGACCTAGGCAGGCGATTTGAAGATAATTAGAATTCTAATAAGTTAAAGCAGATTACGATATACAAGACTTAATGTGGGACTTAATGGGCGATTTTTGGTTTTGCTTGGTTTTGCATTTGTCGCGAGATAATGAACATTAAAAAGGTTTGTAGGCAAGAAACTTTGTTCATGACGGGGGTTTACGGTCGCACGCGTTTTTTAATGATATAACTAATGTCCTACCCTCCAAATCGTTAAGGTGAATTTACATTACGAAATTAGTGGCATGAAATTAATTTCGTGACATTAGTTTTACCAACAGTTTCACGTGTAATTTAATACTTTCGTAATGCATGCATTAATTTCATGCATGCAATTTAGTTTCGTGCCCTGCGCGATTTTTTTGTGAAATTAGTGTCATGCAACTAATTTCATAGTGTAGACGCGACGTGAAACTAATGAAAGGGGCTGCGCTGTGCGGACGTGTGTATTGTTAGTTCGGACGCGCTTTAAGCCTTGAAAATGTCAAACCAACGATGGAGTACAGAAAAAAAATACAATTCATTAATGAATATCAGCGACAAGAGTGTCTCTGGGACCCGAAACACCTACAATATAAAAATAGGGATGCCCGAGATGCGGCCTACAAAATAATTATTGAAGCCATGGAGATGCAATATGTAAAAGAAGCATATATATAGGCATTTCTTTAGCTAGATTGAATATAGCAAAATATTGCCTTGATGCTGACGGCGCCATGGTTACTGCGATATTGTGGATTTCGCGACACAAATTTTTTAACGAAATTACTTTCGCATATATCGAAACTACTTTCGTGCAACTGAGTTCAACATGCATGACACTAATTTCGTAATGTAAACTCCGCATTATAGTCATTTCAAACCGAACCACTTTGTGGCATTACATTGAATTATTTTATTCCCATAGAAAAGCAGATGACGTTCCATTCCATTTTTATAACCTACTAATAGGCATGAATGATTTCATCGCGGTAGAAATATCAGAAGGACGAACGATCACCACTCGAAGGCTGATATTAAGCGTTCCGATTTTGCAATTATCATCTTTTAGGCCAGGTACGGTCAATTATTTCTTTGTTGCAAAAAAAAAAACCTACGAAAAAAACGAAAACAAGATTTCATTTAGTTCAATATATCTGTAGGTAAGTATAAAAAGTTTAATCAATCACCCATTTTTTTAATACAATACCGAGGATACCTATGCATAAAATCGTTCAAGTTGTAACAGAATTACTCTTTGGTACTCCTGATTCCCTAGTAGCTGCTATGCGTTACAACGCCCACGTGCGTTTATTTACAAACAGGTATGATTGCTATCCTACTTACTTATATATTGCAATGAATAATTTCTGCATCTCTCACTATCTAAAGTAAAAACAAATACATATAAACTCTAAATTTTAATTCATTATTTATTTAACATAGGTATATTATATACGGTTAATATATTCTATAATTAGGTTCTTTGAAACTAGCCATAAACTATTTGGCATCCAGCAAGCCCGTTGCTAGGCTACGCAACCGCAGCTTACCAGGACTTCATAAAGCCATATCGTCATTGTTACCATCATAAAGTCGTTCCAAAGGACAAAGTCATGATGATTGTTACAAAAGTTAGCTAACTAGAAAGTTGTAGTAGGTATTTGTATATATTAAATAAACTCGAAGGTTTTTGGCGATTTAATTTTTTATTTTTTTTATTGCTTAGATGTGTGGACGAACTCACAGCCCATCTGGTGTTAAGTGGTTACTGGAGCCCATAGACATCTACAGCGTAAATGCGCCACACACCTTGAGATATAAGTTCTAAGGTCTCAGTATAGTTACAACGGCTGCCCCACCCTTCAAACCGAAACGCATTACTGCTTCACGGCAGAAATAGGCGGGACGGTGGTACCTACCCGTGCGGACTCACAAGAGGTCCTACCACCAGTAATTACGCAAATTATAATTTTGCGGGTTTGATTTTTATTACACGATGTTATTCCTTCACCGTAGAAGTCAATCGTGAACATTTGTTAAGTACGTATTTCATTAGAAAAATTGGTACCCGCCTGCGGGATTCGAGCACCGGTGCATCGCTAGATACCAATGCACTGGACGTCTTAACCTTTAGGCCACGACGACTTCATTAAATTATTCATTTATTAAATTTTCATTGGCTGAGCTGCAAGTCACTCTGTTCAAACTAGGACAACCGAGTCTAGTTTCATTTTTTATCTTTTGATAACAGTTAAAAATATAATATGATAAATAAATATATTAGATCCTCCAGAATTAACAAAACATGTTAATGACAAATCCATTCAAAATGCTTATTGTCTTCTAAGACGTTCTTCTATTTATATATATTTATTTCTGTGATAGACCACAGAAATAAATTATCTGTCCGTCATTTCCAGTATCAAAAGCTACGTTAAATTACATTAAGCTAAAAAATAAACTATTTATTTATTATAGCTGTTCGTGAAGCAGCGAAACTTAAAGTGGCTATATTTCGCTCTACGAATAGTTTCATCTACCAGGCGCGCAGATAGTCGTACAGGTTGTTGATCAATATAATCAGTTTAATTAAATCCACCAACCGCCAAACTGCACCTAGTTCTGTGACGTCACAATAAACTGCAGCTTCAACGGAATAAAGCAGCACAGCAAACAAATTGACTAGTCTCATATAATAGGCATAAAAGACATATAAAGGTGACTGATCTTTTAGAATCAGTTTCGTATGTTTTAGGGGCAGAGATATTCACATTATGACTTGAGATTCCGGTAACTAGGTACTTAATACTAGATTGGGTCACGTGCTCATACATCTCCCTGTGCAGTAAAAATGTTTGGAGTGTGATGTAGACGTATTGACGCATTGAGAAACGACCTCAAGTAAGTATAACTGAGTCCATCACCTCATGTCTCAAGGATGGTAGTCAAGTTGCACTGTCAATGGACAACAGTAACAGCATAACAGCAGATAAGCTCTGAACACGTTTGCTCTATTAGAAATCAATTCATTATTTGGAGTTCATAAGAATGCCTGCTTTCTTACGTATGTATGTCCTTAGTAAACTGTTTTCCTATTTGTGGTATTTGAATTTCACTATAGCTACGAGTATCTCAATATGACTACACATTAGAACACGAAAATTTCAATATTTTTTTCCAAATTAGATTTATAATGATATAACTATTTTAAATTTCAGGCGAACGATCAAGACGAGATAAGAGACAAGTCTACAATTCACGGTACGGAAATGTTTATTATTACTACATTGATTGTTTCGATAATATTCATGAACTTATGCAGTGATAGTTTGTAGAGCTATTAGTTCTGCTTTGGCTTTTTAAGAGAAAATATGAGAGCTGCTTAATTTATAAAG
This sequence comes from Bombyx mori, assembly GCF_030269925.1. Lineage (NCBI taxonomy): Eukaryota > Metazoa > Arthropoda > Insecta > Lepidoptera > Bombycidae > Bombyx > Bombyx mori. The sequence continues at coordinate 4,625,483 of NC_085107.1, read as the reverse complement.
TTGCCAGCCACTATTGACGAGGATTAGTAGAGTGAATTAGTTGAGGAGATTAGTGCAAGATTAGAGCAAGGAATGCGATAACAGCGTGTCTATACTGAATTAAATATAATTATTTGTTATATAATTTAAATCGCTTTGAATAATCGCTCTCAAACCACAAAAATTATACCTATATTTAGGAACTAAAAAAAACGCCTAAATAGCGAACCGAACTAGCAATTAATTTGTTTTGTAATTAATTCATTTTGTGCCACTGTTGACGTTCGTCGGGATTCTAGAGGGAAGTTATTTTATTATCACCGGTTTTTTATTCGTTAGCAAATTTTTAAGTTAATCAAAAGTCTTGTCAGTGAAAATGACATTTAAAAAATCCCCTCAAATACAAACAAACATACACATACAAAGCAAATAAAAACGTGTTGAAAAGAATCACTCCCCGTGCTTATTATTATTTCCTAAAGATTTTATATACAGTTGTTCTAAATCAAATGTAAATACTTTTTTAATATAACTAGTCAAACCCAGCCCGCCTTGCTGGTCAGTCCTTGATTTGATTTCGATCCAGTTGCTACCAAACTTCACAGGATCCCCCGGGAGGCTAATGTAACGAGTTACTGAAAATTTCATTGAAAGCGGACCAGCCCTTTCGCAGTCTATAGGGAACACACACAGATCGACTATTACACGAATGGATTGCCATAATTGTTATTTAGTGTACTAATAGTTTAGAAGGTGTTATTTTGCTCATTAATAATTTGGTTCTTTTTTAAGTTTTGTGCTAAGACGTCGTTTAGACGTAAATTAAGAGATAAATGATTTGATATGCAATATTGTTTTACCTACTGTCATTTCTGTATTAAACATAATCAACAAATACTTGGTATAATTTGACAGAAGTAATATAGTGCGTACTTTTTTCGTACATAACGAAATAATAATAACATCAGAGCATGTCGCCACGTATCTTGAGATAAGATCGACATATCACTCGAGTGTTTGACGGCTGTCAAAAACGAAGAAGAAGGCAGAATGTCTCCTAGATAATGAATCTTGATTCCTTCATAATTGATCTTGTCTGATGCTCTGTTATAACACAGTTAAACATTTAGAGGGTAAAAAAAGTGTACCTTAATTATGATTCCTGTTTATGTAAAAAGATGTATGACTATTTTTAATTCCAAATTTTGTCTAAATTAAAGTTACGCGATTTCGTGCCCAAAAATTATTTGTAAAGAAGAAGAAGCTTGAATTTGATAAAGATAGCTTGGCTAATCGAGACGCCGTAAAACCGATGGAACTTTAGCTACGTGGGCGGGTTTCATCGCAGGGAATACCAGGATTTCATATGTACTGTGGAGATCTTTACTACAAACTTGGGTGGGGTATTAAAATATCAATGTAGTGAAAGTAAAGTGGTTAGAGAAATCATTATTTAATTAAACGAATGTTTATTTATTAAAGAACCTATTAAAACATTATTACCAAAATCATATCAAATAATGTGATTTAACTGAAATATGTACTCTTTAGAACTGAACAGAAATGAATCTAGAAACTTTTTAGAAATGAAACTGGTATCTCTCTATAGTTAAAAAATAGACATATTACCTTAAACATTAAACATGCATTAAAAAAAAAAAGTTTGACCACACTCCCTCATCAGCCTCGCTCTGGTTTTGTCGTATATAAACAAAGGGCGACTATTTAAAATAACTATTAAAATCAGTGTTTTTGTAATATTTAATTGGTTTAGACTAAACAGATCACCATAATTCAATGTCGTCTTATATATTATATTATATTACCCTTATATGCATGTTTCTATTGTATGTGTGTCTCAACTGCTGGACCGACTTTATTGAGATATTTAAATTACAATTACCCTTCGCATTTCACACACATCATTTCCCCTCAATATTTGAATTCTAACTATCGATTGAATAGTGGGGTGTTATCGCGGTGGAAAACCATCTATGTTAATTTATTTCACACACGAGAAATATTGTTATGAAATTCATTTGTCATCTGACAATAAAAGGAAAATAAATTAATGGTAAAATGTGATTTTGAAAATAAATTTTTTTTCATGGCACAAGTTACATGCATCTGTTACTTTTATAAAAAACGTAACGAATAAAAGTACATTTTAAGATTTTCCTAAGTTTTCTGTTATTAAAAAGCTTATACGAAACTTATATGATGAAAACTAAATCTATCTAGAAAGTAAGTGTTTGAAATTGCATACCCCGTTGCTAAGCACTAAGTACCAGGTCGGGCGTTGCTAAGCCGTACCAGGACAGCATAAAAGCCGAGAGGCTAAGTTAGACACCCCTTCGTAAATGGTACTGATCAAAATTTTACTCTGAGCACAGATTCAACTAAATAGTTATGTACTCTTCGTAGATCAGAAAAAAATGTTGCATCTCATTTAATTGTATCATATGTAGTTGAAAAGATAGATATTTAGATGATGACCCCACTGGGTCCTGTTAAAAATATTGTCATTGAATTTGTTTTCGGAACCTTTTTTTTTTTCGGGTAGAGGGCCGAACCTCCAAGAGGTCCCCGCGCAAAAGGGGCGCGCGGGGTATGTGAGACTCAACGATCTGCATGGTGTTGTGAGCAGATCGCGGGCCCAAGGATTTTAGGGCCCACCCACTAAACGACGTAACTATTCCTTTTTTTTGTTGAAATTATTTTAGTTTAATATAGAAATGTGACTGAGTTTGGATGCTTAAATAAAACGAGGTCATAGATTGTGTACCTGCCTATTTCTGCCGTGAAGCAGTAATGCGTTTCGGTTTGAAGGGTGGGTAGCCGTCGTAACTATACTTGATACCTTAGAACTTATATCTCCAGGTGGGTGGCGCATTTACGTCCTAGATGTCTATGGGCTCCAGTAACCACTTAACACCAGGTGGATTGTGAGCCCGTCCACCCATTTAATCAATAAAAAAAATTCAGTACAAATCTATCTTACACTCATTTGATTAATACGAAAGCATAAATAATCGAGACAACGTATAGAAAATAAATTCAAAATCTAGATTTGATCTAGATTTTGGTTGGATTAACATTGTCAGTTATTTATTTTATAGTTTTAAATATATTCATTGGTAGTTTTGATAAAATTAAATAATTTATTTTCTTATTCGATTTTTTAGGCTTGCCTAATTTATAACTTTAACTAATTCTATCAAAATTGTCTTCCATTTTGTAATTTTACATATTTACACAACAATTATAAATATATTATTAAACTAAATAAATATAAAAAATTCCCTGTCACCACCATATTACGAGTATAAATAATTAATGACTTCTGAATCTAAATTCTAATCCCAAATTCGGGATCGAATCCACCAGGGCACGTGGGCGGCTGTACTGTTTTTCGCTACCAGGAAAACATAAGCATTCAGATGTGGCCGTAACTTAATATATTTCTGACATTATATTCTAAATAAAATTAATACAACAAAAAAAAAAACTTTTATATCAATACGTATAAAGATTTATGAACAATTAATCACTAGAATATTATCTGGTAGTTAATTGTGAAACCGGGTCACATTTGGTTAAGAATTTTCACATACGTCAGTGTAGTCTAAATATTATTAACTAAGACTATAAGAAAATGCGTACCTGACAGGTATTTCTCAGGATGGTGCCCTGGTTGGAGAATTTGCAGAAAATAAAGAATCATCACTAAGTAATCTAGAAACTTGTTATTTAGTGTACTAATAATTTAGATGGTGTTATTTTGCTCATTAATAATTTGGTTCTTTTTTGAGTTTTGTGCTAAGACGTCGTTTAGACGTAAATTAAGGAATAAATGATTTGATATGCAATATTGTTTTACCTACTGTCATTTCTGTATTAAACACAATCAACAAATACTTGGTATAATTTGACGTAAGTAATATAGTGCGTACTTTTTTCGTACATAACGAAATAATAATAACATCAGAGCATGTCGCCACGTATCTTGAGATGAGATCGACATATTACTTGAGTTTTTGACGGCTGTCAAAAACGAAGAAGAAGGTTATTTTTAATTCCAAATGTTGTCTTAATTAATGTTACACAATTTCGTGCCCAAAAATTATTTGTAAAGAAGAAGAAGCTTGAATTTGATAAAGATAGCTTGGCTAATCGAGACGCCGTAAAACCGATGGAACTTTCTTTAGCTACGTGGGCGGGTTTCATCGCAGGGAATACCAGGATTTCATATGTACTGTGGAGATCTTTACTACAAACTTGGGTGGGGTGTATTAAAATATCAATATAGAGAAAGTAAAGTGGTTAGAGAAATCATTATTTATTAAACGAATGTTTATTTATTAAAGAACCCTATTAAAACATTATTACCAAAATCATATCAAATAATGTGATTTAAGCGAAATATTTGTACTCTTTAGAACTGAACAGAAATGAATCTAGAAACTTTTTAGAAATGAAACTGGTATCTCTATATAGTTAAAAAATAGACATATTACCTTAAATATAAACATTCATTGAAAAAAAAAGTTTGGCCACACTCCCTCTTCAGCCTCGCTCTGGTTTTGTCGTATATAAACAAAGTGCGACTATTTAAAATAACTATTAAAATCAGTGTTTTTGTAATATTTAATTGGTTTAAACTAAACAGATCCCAATAATTCAATGACGTCTTATGTATTATATTACCCTTATATGCATATTTATTTTGTATATGTGTCTCAACTGCTGGACCGACTTTATTGAGATATTTAAATTACAATTACCCTTCGCATTTCACACACAACATTTCCCCTCAATATTTGAATTCTAACTATCGATTGAATAGTGGGGTGTTATCGCGGTGGAAAACCATCTATGTTAATTTATTTCACACACGAGAAATAATGTTCATGAAATTCATTTGTCATCTGACAATAAAAGGAAAATAAATTAATAATAAAATGTGATTTTGAAAATTCATTTTTTTTCATGGCACAAGCTATATCCAACTTTTGCTTTTATAAAAAACGTAACGAAAAAAATACAATTAAGTTAAGTTTTCTGTTATTAAAAAACTTATACGAAACTTATATGATGAAAACTAAATCTATCTAGAAAGTAGGTGTTTGAAATTGCATACCCCGTTGCTAAGCACTAAGTACCAGGTCGGGCGTTGCTAAGCCGTACCAGGACACCATGAAAGCCGAGAGGCTAAGTTAGACACCCCTTAGCAAATGGTACTGATCAAAATTTTACTCTGAGCACAGATTCAACTAAATAGTTATGTACTCTTCGTAGATCAGAATAAAATGTTGCATCTCATTTAATTGTATCATAGTTGAAAAGATAGGACAGATAGGACCACTGGATCCTGTTACAAATATTGTCATTGAATTTTTCGGAACCAAACTATTCCTTTTTTGTTGAAATTATTTTAGGATAATATAGAAATGTGACTGAGTTTGAATGCTTAAATAAAATGAGGTTATAGATTGTGCAATCAAGGCATTATTAACATTGTCAGTTTTTTATTTTTTATTTTTTATTTTTAATCTATTCACTATTCATTGGTATTTTTGATACGAAATATTAATCTCATTCCTTTGCGTTCAATGTAGAAGGCTTTAATAAAATAAATTTATTTATAACTCGATTTTTAGTTTTGCTAAATTTATAACTTTAAATAATTCTACCAGCTGTCTTCCATGTTGTGATTTTACATTTTTAGTATTGGTGGTGGACCTCTTGTGAGTCCGCGCGGGCAGGTATCACTACCCTGCCTATTTCTGCCGTGAAGCAGTAATGCGTTTCGGTTTGAAGGGTGGGGCAGCCGTTGTAACTATACCGAGATCTTAGAACTTATATCTCAAGGTGGGTAGCGCATTTCCGTTGTAGATGTCGGGCTCCAGTAACCACTCAACACCAAGTCGGCTGTGAGCTCGTTCAACCATCAAAGCAATAAAAAGAAAATACACAACAATTATAAATAAATTAAACTAAATTAAAAAATATCAAAAATTCCCTGTCACCACCATATTACGAGTATAAATAATTAATGACTTCTGAATCTAAATTTTATTCCCAAATTCGGGATGGAATCCACCAGGGCACGTGGGCGGCTGTACTGTTTTTCGCTACCAGGAAAACATAAGCCCTCAGATGTGGCCGTAACTTAATATATCTCTGACATAATGTTCTAAATAAAATTAATACAAAAAACAAACTTTTATATCGATACGTATAAAGATTTATGAACTATTAATCACTAGAATATTACCTGGTAGTTAATCGTGAAACCGAGTCACATTTGGTTAAGAATTTTCACATACGTCAGTGTAGTCTAAATATTATTGACTAAGACTATAAGAAAATGCGTACCTAACAAGTATTTCTCAGGATGGTGCCCTGGTTGGAGAATTTGCAGAAAATAAAGAATCATCACTAATTAATCTAGAAAATTGACGTAGAACAATAAATAAATCATCATCAGTCTATTCTTCTACGTCAATTCCTACTGAGGCCACCACATACACACAAAAAAGTCTTAGAAAATTCGTTCCGAGTCCACTTTTGAATTAAAGCAAATGTTGGTAACGCATTTTTTTTTATTCCTTAGATGTGTGGTCGAGCTTACAGTCCACCTGATGTTAAGAGGTTACTGGAGCCCATAGACATCTACAACGTAAATGCGCCACCCACCTTGAGATATCAGTTTAAAAGTCTCAAGTATATTTACAACGGCTGCCCCACCCTTCAAACCGAAACGCATTACTGTTTCACGGCAGAAATAGGCAGGGTGGTGGTACCTACCCGCGCGGACCCACAAGAGATCCTACGATCAGCAATTACGCAAATTATAATTTTGCGGGTTTGATTTTTATTACACGATGTTATTCCTTCACCGTGGAAGTCAATCATGAACATTTGTTGAGTACGTATTTCATTAGGAATTGGTTCCCGCCTGGGATTCGGACACCGGTGCATCGCTCAACACTAACCATTCCGACAGGAGCCCTCTTCTTCGATATAGCGAAGGCGTTCGACAAAGTCTGGCACAACGGTTTGATATACAAACTGTATAACATGGGAGTGCCAGACAGACTCGTGCTCATCATACGAGACTACTTGTCGAACCGTTCGTTCCGATATCGAGTCGAGGGAACGCGTTCCCGGCCCCGTCACGTCACAGCCGGAGTCCCGCAAGGCTCCGCCCTCTCCCCGTTACTATTCAGTTTGTATATCAACGATATACCCCGGTCTCCGGAGACCCATCTGGCGCTCTTCGCCGATGACACCGCCATCTACTACTCGTGTAGGAAGAAGGCGTTGCTTCATCGACGACTTCAGACCGCAGCTACCACCATGGGACAGTGGTTCCGGAAGTGGCGCATCGACATTAACCCCACGAAAAGCACAGCGGTGCTCTTCAAAAGGGGTCGCCCTCCGAACACCACGCTGAGCATCCCTCTCCCGACTAGGCGCGTCAACACCCCCGCCCCCGCCGTTCGCCCAATCACGATGTACGACCAGCCCATACCGTGGGCCCCGAAGGTCAAATATTTAGGCGTCACCCTCGACAGTAGGATGACATTCCGCCCCCACATCAAGACGGTACGCGATCGTGCCGCCTTCATCCTAGGACGTCTCTACCCGATGATATGTAGGCGAAGTAAAATGTCCCTTAGAAATAAGGTGACACTCTACAAAACTTGCATACGCCCCGTCATGACCTATGCAAGTGTAGTGTTCGCTCACGCGGCCCGCATACACTTAAAATCCTTTCAAATTATTCAATCCCGTTTTTGCAGGATAGCCGTCGGAGCCCCGTGGTTCGTCAGGAACGTCGACCTCCATGACGACCTGGACTTAGAGTCCATCAGTAAGTATCTGCAGTCGGCGTCCATGCGCCACTTCGATAAAGCGGCACGACACGAGAACCCTCTCATCGTGGCCGCCGGTAACTACATTCCCGATCCTGCGGACAGAATGGAAAGCAGTCGACGTCGCCCTAAACACGTCATCTCGGATCCTCCTGATCCACTAACGGTGCTTTTAGGTACTTCAAGCACCGGTCACCGTTCTCGTCGAACCCGTCGCTTGCGACGAAGGGCTCGACGAGTAAATTAACTCTCAGACACAGCCCACTGAGTTTCTCGCCGGATCTTCTCAGTGGGTCGCGTTTCCGATCCGGTGGTAGATTCTGCGAAGCACGACTCTTGCTAGGGTTCGTGTTAGCAACATCGTCAGGTTTGAGCCCCGTGAGCTCACCTACTAAAGTTAAGGCTACGCTGAAATAGCCGCTAGGGCTATCAGCTTAGGTAGGGAAAAAAAAAAAAAAAAAAAAAACAACACTAATGTATCTGAACTCTTATCCTTTAGGCTTCGACCACATGACGGCAGGAATGTAAGGCACGGTCAATGGTTTTGTTTTGTTACTTTAGTGTTTTTTCATGTTTGAACATTCAATAGTGGTGGTTTATTAACTGTTTAGCATCTGTGAAAGTGTGTAAGTGTAGGAAAATGAAACAAAGTAGCTGGACGTAGCTTCTTGCGTTCCTCTAAAAAGCCTACTGAAGTTTCAGTAGATTCGGACCATTTTATTAGGAAGCTATTTAATTTCATATTATCTATAATAATTTCCTTCAATTTCAGCTTAATAGATTACTATGTAAAAGATAAAAATACTTAATTTCATAATATTCCATTTTTAACTTTAAGTATTTATAAAATGATTGTATATTTTCATAAACACGACATAATGACAATAATGGGATCGCAAGTCAATTAATTGCAATATTGGAAAAAGAAGAATAAATAGATAATAACCGTGTTGAAATTGCAATGAACGCATTTTATTTTTATTCTACAAACGACGCGCAAAATGTATAAAAACATAAAAATAAAAAATCTTATCGATTTTAACGCAACGGCTTATATTTAGCATTGACCGTGGTCAGCGTGCGAATATCTCAAGGTAAACTTACAAGGGCTCCAAAACACCAAAGAGTTAGATATTACATGCACGTATAAAACGCATTGTCTAGTTGTAAAATGATCTTACATTATACAAGCTAATTGTAAACAAGTACTCCGATAAGCTGAGTTTACATTGTAGTCCGACTGCGATAAGGAGTTTTCCTTAGCAACAAGTTAATTTTGCAGACTGCGATTACTAGGAGATCATAAATGCAAAGGGGTTGATTTTAAAAGATACTAAGGCTATCTCTTTTTAATTATCGAGATTGCATTTATAATTTGACCGTGTTTTGAGCATCCATACTGTTCTTGTCTTACAATGTACTCGATGTGTCGATCATATCAGCACTCTCAATTAAGATTGCGAAGGGCTCGCGTCCCGTTCGTTGCTCAGAAATCATTAAGCAACCTCACCTCATTAAGCTGGATAGGATGAAATCTTTTTACATTATCATATCATAATTTTGGACTACTTTCTATATGCGCACATAGTGTGTACAAAGTCTATTTGAGACGACCAAATGCATGGCCACAGGTGTTGCCAAGTATACTAGGATATCATGACAGCTAAGAAGGCTTCTACGACTAACTGTGAAAATGGGATGGCTTGTTTAATTTACAATGAGTGTGATAAAGACAGAAACAAAGTAATACAGAATCTAAAATTTATATTATCACAACGCGTGATTCTAAACGGTTAAGTTTGAACATTCAAAAGCAGTAGAGATTTAAAACTTATCTTAAACAAATTACATAAATTTAAAGTGAAAAAAGAAACACATTAAATAACAAAATCTGGGCCATTCCTTAGTTTTCTCTAAATTATTGAGTTAAGAAACAAATATAGACTCAATGAGGAATTCGGTTGATAAGAGATTTCTAAAATTAAATATATTTAATTACATTTTAACATTAGGCTAATGAAAAAAACTATCTGAACAGACACGTTTATGTAGGAATATTTAAAAAAACTTTTACGCTTTAATCTCGTTTTTGTTATTTTAATTTCAAATTCATTTAAAATTATCGAAACATCGGAGGTACCATAGAAATATAATAATAATATATTATATTATATGTTATAACGAAATCGTTCTAAAAACCTTGTAGCATCGGTCAATTCATACTTTTCTAGAGAACGTTTTCGGTAATTTCTGATGTCACATTAATTCCACATTGTCTTGTACGAGAAATGTATCTTTTCGAAAGTATATCTTATTTATTTAATTCTAGATAGTTGATCATACTGTGTTGTTAGGATACTTTTTTTTTGTTATCGTTTAGAGACATTGTGTCGTATAGACATTATTAACATTTTTAATTTCCGTCTTCTTCTTTTTTAATACGCTTTTATTAGCTTCAGACGTATGTATGTAACGGAATCTTTGAACATGGTTTTGACCCCCTTCAAAACGTCGGATTAACTCGAAATTTGGTATACTTATTAAGGTACCGATGACAATTCAATATTAAAAACAATTGAAAAAAAAGATGTATTGAAAAAATTGAAATTTAATTAAAAATGATAAATAAATAATAGTTTAAAAAAACTAACAAAATACGCTTTTATAGAAAATGGGGTGCATGGTATCAGTAGTTATAAATATTTTATGAACAGGTATGAGTAGAAGGGTTATTTTGATAATATCCTGAAAAGCACCCTACGCTTTTTTTACAATAAAATAATTTTTTCTCTCACTATTTTTAATTCAAATTTATTAAGATTTATTTTCTATTTTTTAGTTGGATTTTCTATAAAAGCGTATTTTGTTAGTATTTTAAAAATATTATTTTTCAGTATGGCAATTGGCTTCTTGCGAAACCATTGTTGCTGGCGTTACGTTCATAACATTCCCCAATTGTTATTTAATTATTGAAATGAAAATTGAAGCAGAATAAAACGAGATGAGATGAGAAATTTTGGAGTTGATAAAAATGTGAATTCTAATTGATAAGAAGTATTTAATAGTGCGTAGACAGATGCTTTTTTTGGCCACTTATAATTTTTTTATTTGATAAGTCCTCTTGTACGATGCTCATGTAAAATATAGTGTGATTAGTGTGTTGAATGTTGATAGGCGCAAAATTTTATAATGATTCGTAATTTTTTGCATTTTATTTTAACTATCAAAATATGTATAATCTATAGAGAACTTAGTTAGATCATAAATGTAATTTTTATAAAACTCGTTACACTTTATATAAAATAAAAACCACCATAATTTTTTTAAAGGAATTCTCAATCGCCTAAAACATGTGAATAATCTATCAGCAGCTTCGTTTTTTTTTTCTTGTTGTGCAAATCGACCATATTTTTTGGTTGCAATCACAATTGATAATGATGGGTACTGTTATTGCCATTGCATTCAAATAACGGTAATAAATGGAGCTTTGAAAATTACCTCTAGTTCGTTACAGACAAAAACGCTTATAATACATAAAGGGTGAAAATATTTCTAGGGTCTTATAATGCTGAGGCGGTACAAGTTAGTTCCTGCGCGCCGCCCGCGGTGTGTCTCCCGAGATGACATCCTTCGGGATATTGCCGGAGATGAAATCTCGTCGTATCATCAGAACGGGTACCGGCGAAAGCGGACTTTCGGCGCGCACTGCGGTACCGTAGGTTTGGCGTAGCTGGTGTGGTGGAGTTCGATGGGGTTTAGTCGGTAGTTGGTTTAGCTTGGCGAGCGCCTCGCGCGCCCTTTTCAAGGCGTAGTCTCCTGCGAGGAATTGGGGGAGGTGGAGGACCTTGGCCCTCTTCGTCTCCCTCTTCCTCTCTGGAAGCGCCGGAGTCCGACATAACCCGGTCCAACCCTCGCCCAGGTATTCGTGAATGGATTACCAAGCGTTAAAATAAAACAATTTGTTCTCATAATTCAATACAGATTTTACTTCGGCTAGCTTAATGACAATATAAATGAGCACCATTTTAACTGTTGCTTCTTTTGGGGGTGACAAGTTGCGAACTCTGTTCCTACGGCCCGTACCCTCTTCTGATTAAGTTAGCTATGGGTTCTAAGCTGTTTGTTGTTTGTAAAGTGGGTTTGTAATTCTACTGAGACTTAGAGTTCATGTTTTTTTTTTTTTTTTTTTTTTTTATGATTGAAGGATTACTGGTGGCCCGGAGGCCTTTCCAGTTTCACCAGGACAGGTGGGCGAGCAAAGGCTCAGCCAGGAGGGGTGGGATTTGCTAACAGCTACCCGAGCGCCTCCGAAGGAGACCTTCATGTCTCAAGGTGGCTTCAGTTACTTTGGGATTTCTATGGGTTCCGGTCACTACGTAATGAGCTCGTACCCTCCACTGCGCAAAGAATAAATAAATAATACATTGGAAAACCTGTCCTGTAATTACAAATTTTAATAAGGACGGACCCTTTTTTGATAATTTGTAAAGTTTATATAACTAGATGTAGTTGACTTGATCAACGAATAGTTTATTTTTCTATTTGTCCGGAAAGGTTCCAAAACTGGTGTACTTACTGAGTTTAATCGAACCTTCAAGAGCTGTTTTGTACAGCTTTCCAACATACATTGCGTGGGTGTAACTATTGCATGCGATACTAGGAGATCATAATCTAAGAGAAAGTTTCACAATGAACGAATGAGCAAAAGAGACAACATATGGCGTATTGAACGTAGATGAAAAAGAAGCTTGAAATGTTTTTCCCCGAAATCAAACATCGACCATTCACATATTCTGGGATGACCAATTATTTTTTCTACTAATATTTTAAAGACATGCAAAATAAATCATTAAGTAATTTTTAATAATTTTCAGGTCCAAACTTAAAATTTATTTAGTGAGTTATCTCCTTCGTCCTTAGTCGTTTACTCGTGATAGAGTGATCGTGGTTGATGACAGTGTATTTACATTGACTACAGGCAGCCTCCGCAATGCACCTCAACTTGTTACGGTCTTCAGCATCTCTGGAACTTTGGACCAAAGAGATCTGTGTCATAGCTTTGATAAGGTCTGTCCAACACGTAGATCACCGCGTGACCGCTTGCCTTTCAACTGCCTCTGGACAACAAGTCGCTCGTCCAGTGGAGTGTGTTCGTCTCAAACAATGTGACCGAAATATTTTATTGCTGTCGACGATAATCTCTGCTCGATGTCTCCATTAGGATCCGTCAGCATCGAGACGCTGGTCTTAAGCTCTGTGTAAGGGATGTGGAGCAGTCGTTATCAGCACCACATCTGGAGTGCATTGATTTTGCGCTGGTCTTTCTTCATGTTTCCCATAAAGAAATATAGAAAAGACAAAGGTCTCCTTTAGGCGGACCTTCGTGGCTTTTGCCATATTAAGGTTGAATAGACTCTTCAGCTTGTTTCAAGCTTTTCTTGGACTTTTCTTTCATTTGGATATTACAAACATGTAATTAATTTCATTTATAATATAACTGAGGATCTTGTTAAATAGTAGAAGCCGATCGCTGATTAGAAAATAAATAAACTGCTTAGAATTCGAATAACAGCGAGGGTGAATAATAGATGCGACCTTTTGTCTCTGATCTCGAGTGTCACGGATGATAAGTGGGCGGCGATCTCGTTTGTCGATACCAGAACAACAGAATCTTACAGAAGTAGTCGTATGCTCTTCAACGAAAGTAATACGTTTTATTATATTTGGAGCAAAGTAAAAGTAATGTATAAATGTTTAATTTATTATGTTTTGAGCTGAATTTTACTGACGCTTTAACTAATAATGACGACAGCAATCGCTCAGAGTAGTAGCTTATCGCGGAGAAGCAGTAGAAGTAGCGAGGCTAGGTTTGAGTAAGCAGCTCATTCATCAATCGATCTTTTGACATTCAAGTCGGTGAGTTCCACTAATAACTAGACGTCAGGTGTGCTGTGAACGCGTTTGCTAATTTAGTACATTAAAACTTCCTCCTGGCTGAGCCTTTGCTCGCCCACCTGTCCTGGTGAAACTGGAAAGGACTACGAAAAAAAAACATGAAAACATTTATTATTAACAAAGGCAAAAAATTAAAAAGGACATCTACCGGAACAAACCAACTAGAAGTTTTTTAATGTCCTAGTGACAAGCTATAGATTGGACCTGCCTTTTGTGTTCGAAGACCTTTTAATAGCGTAGCTCCGGAAAATTCGGAGTCAGACCGGACCGAGATGCTCAGACACACACATAAACGTTACTTAATATTGGTACCGAATATTTCGACTCAAAATAGAAGTCTCTGCAGCTGATCACCAAACACGAAAGCGTGGAAACATCCAGCCCGCGTTGGAAATGAGGTTAAAGTCACAATTTTATTGCCAAAAACTTCATTCACTATACCTACCTCTAAATCCAACCAAAGGAGATCTTAAGCTATTAGTAGTTACGGTGTCATTTTAATTTTATTAACCGCAGTTTGTTAATACTTTCAGTAACTGCTGCCATCTGTTGTTTCGATATAAAAACTGACTAGAACTCGACTAGAAGCACTTATTCAGTTTTATGATATCCTGGTGGCATCTTGAAGAGTTGACGCGTGTTCGGAGTATCGAGTGTGCGCCCAACGAGGTTGGCATATTGCGCATGTATTTTATTTACATAACAAGAAATACGTTTCCGCTACTTTATTGTGTTTAATAAATTGTATTTGATACAAAAAATGTTGAACATAGATTAACTACTATAGTTTTTATTACTTATTTGATGATTTTTTGGTGGAAGGAAGTCCTCAACATTTGTCATTTACGACTCACATCATTAAGTAATAAATAATTCGTTTCAAAAGGTCATCTTACATAAATCGTTATCTTAAGTGAAATTTGATAAATAAAGAGTTTGTTTTCGACCCGAAAGGACAAACAGAAGACAATCGAAACTTCAGAATAGTATAAGATTTGATGTGTCTGTCTTGTGGAATAAGGACTTCTTTTGAAGCATATAAAGCTAAATTCACTATAGTTGACTTGACCAAAAGAATCACTTTTCTCTTTTGTCTATGTCTCTCCGTCTTTCTTTTTTATTTCGTCCATACTAAATTTCTGTACTAGCTACTGTTTTTACCCACACTGCTGTACTGTTTCTGAGCGGACCTCCAGTAAAGTCCAGTAGCTAGCTAGCTGTATCCAATCATATACATGACGTGGGTGTAACGGTTACATGCGACACCAGGAGACCATAATCGAAGGAAAAGTTTCACAATATATGAATAAGCAAAAGAGATAGCATCTTACGACATATCCAACGTAAATGAAAAAGAGGCATGAAATATTTTCCCTACAAATCAAACAATAACATCGTCAACATCTCGAAGATTCTTTCTATTGTGAAAAAAATGACGTGAATGAATTTAAATTAATTTAATGATTTATCAACTCCTAATTTCGCATAAAGCTACCACTAGCTACTGTGAAGCCTCAGGGAGAAGATATCTATGTTCAAATTGGAAATGTTTTTCGGTGGAAAGATTCGGCTTGCTCTGAATTTGGGACCGGGACAACGATATCGAATACTTAGAGTTTTTTATTGAGCTACCCCATAAAATATCAAGCAGCAAAGAATTGGCATTATGTTAAAACCATATCAGAGTATTATGATAGTGAGTTTATTTGTTGGTTCCATGTCCTAACCATCAAAAAAATTCAGAAATAAAAGTTTGATTCTCGAAGGACTCATTCAGTTCATTCAAGAGTTCATTCTTTTTCTATTAACTTTAGCGAAGCCGCGACTAAAATTTATTTCCTAAAATTGTCATTTAGTGCCACATTGTAAATATAAAATAGCTTATTTTGTTTTAATTTTACTGATACATTTCTTTGAGCAGGTTCATTTGCGAAGCAGCTGCTCTCGAGTTGTTAGGTCTCCTTTGGAGACGCTCGGGCAGCTGTTAGCAAATCCCACCCCTCCCGTGAGTGAGCCTCGGCTCGCCCACCTATCCTGGTGAAACTGGAAAGGCCTCTGGGTCACTAGTGATCTCTCATTCATAAAATAATAATAATATAAAAAAAAAGCATTTGCTTGGCAATAGTCCGTTTCTAATAAAACTAAATCATGAGCTAACATTAATTAGGGTCGAATTTTGATCATTGGTTAAACCTTAAAATAACAGTTAAATTCACAATTATGTATATAAATTCACGACCAAGTTGGGATATCCGTGACTTCAACTTGTGTATTTATTACATTTAATTCATTTCGATTAAAATACAATTGAGGATTTTTTTAATTAGTATAAGTTGATCACTGAATAGAAAATAAATAAACGTCTTAGAATTGTAATAACGGCTATTGTAAACAATAGATGCAACTTTTTGTCTCTGATCTCGAGTATCGCGGATGATATGTGGGCGGCGATCTTGTTTGTTGGTACTAGAACAGCAGAGTCTTACAGAAGTAGTCGCGTCCCTCCTGAACAAAGGTACTGCGTTTTCTTACTGTAAAATTTCTTGTATCGTTGGTATGGAATGGAAAAATGATGAATGAAAAATCCAATCTATTAGTATTGTCAGAATGATATAAAATATTTATTTCATTATCGAGTGTGCGCCCAATTGGCATATTGCGCATGTTTTTTTTTGGAGTTTACTCCTTTAGAATCGATTTACATATATAGGCCCGGGGTATGAAAATTATGGGGACCAAAATCGTACTAGCATGTCACACGAAATGCGTTATGCGCCTGATTGCGCATGTCACACGAAATGCGTATCGCAGGTGACGCCGGGCTGCTGCGCCGGCAGTCCGCCACAAAGCCTCGTACTGATCGCGCGTTTCTCTCATTATTGTATTTTCATATATTTGTTAGTCGTTTGTTTTGTGTCTCGTTAATTTGTTAATAATCTGTAGTGTATCGTGTTGTCGTAATATAGAACTATTTCTCGTATTGTTTCGTTTAATTTTTTATATCCAGTAAACTCCAGTCGTGCGTCGGAGCGGACACACACACTTTTTTTTGTTTTTCGGGTCAATTCGGAGTTTAACCGACTAAAACCTCCTGTCGCTCAACAACCAGCATCCAAACCTCGCATGAGACAGAACTCATGAAAAGGCAAAGGGGAGAAAGTGAAGCGTTTAGTGCGGAGCACATCTCTCCCACCACCCTCCCCCTCGGGACGCCGGACTGGCGGTCGTCGGCGCCACGACCACCAGCCCTCTCGGTCAGCAGGCTATCCGAAGCCCGCCTAATATTGCGCATGTAGTAAATAAATACAACAAGTGTCCATAAATACATTTTCTTTACATAAATAATCTTTATCATTTTACTCAAAGAAAGGTTTTCTTGACAATATGCCATTTACAGATGAGCCTCAAGGCTCACATCATATGTGTGTCATGTTGCAACGCTTATTTCGGCCGATACCTCAACCGTGTCGCCTAGAGGGAACCGATGACGCAGTACCACTCTGGAGAGGAGAACTCTCCAGAGCACACGCTCACGCCCTCGTCGCGGTCATAGGAGAGGACCTGTCGCTGCTAACCGCCGTGGCTACGAAGTCCGGCAACAATGAGTCCCCGAATGCAATGTTTGACTTTTGTGAATCCATCATCTCACAGAAGGAGGCGGCGGAACAAGAGAGAGAGAGGTCTGCAGCGATCTTCGTCGTCGAGCCGGAGGCCGGAGGAGACATCATGAACTTACGTATGAGGCGTAGGTATATCCCCTGTATGAGGCGGCCTCTCCCGCAATAGTTCACGAGACGAACTGAGGGGTGAAGGTCACGCGGCGTGTTACCATTATTCCAGCGCGCCGTTCAAGAGTAACAGCATAAGAGTGACCAGTTGGTGGTGTATCGCGTCTAAACCCGGCAGGCTGATTCCGACCCAGCGGGGTATCCGGTACTGGGCGTCCTTGAGGTCAACCGCACGTTTTTTTGCAGGGTTGACCGCAGTAGTCCCCTTATCCTGCCAGGTTCTGATCTCGGGGGGATCGGGGAATCGTTTAATGCTCGTTAGGCTCGGCGAGTAAATTAACCCACAGAGACAGCCCACTGAGTTTCTCGCCGGATCTTCTCTGTGGGTCGCGTTTCCGAACCGGTGGTAGATTCTGCAAAGCACTGCTCTTGCTAGGGCCAGTATTAGCAATACCTCCGGTTTGAGCCCCGAGATCTCACCTATTACGCTACGCTAGGGTAACGCTGATATAGCCTGTTAAGGATATCAGCATAGGTGAAAAAAGGTTTTACTTGAATGGTAGGTGAATCCATTTTGTGACATATATTATTATGATGATAGCTGAAATATTTTAAACTCACGCCCTATTTCGTGATATGTTTTCCACTAGAGTCATTGAGTCGTTAGCTATTAGAACGTGAGCATCATCGGGATGAGCCCTTTTTATCATCAGCACAATTGTGAATTTAGAGTTAAGACGGCTGTTCGCCGCCTCTTTGGGATCCAATGAATCCTTCTTGAAAGTGTAGAATTTAAAAAAAAAGATTAGGTACTAAAGAATGTAATTTTGGAAATGAAAATTTGAAACTCACGCACGATCATTCGCGCTTCTTTACGCGCATGACGTAATATTAAACAAAATATTTTAAATCTGAACTAAATCCGGTTTTTTTTAATGCTATCGCATCATTCCAGATCTTTCAATTAACATTGTGAAGTGATCACTCCCGTTGGCCTCTTAGAAACCATTAAGGGACCCTACTGCTGGAGAGGACGAGGACTTGGAGAACTTGGATCTAAATAAGCAAATTAGTTATGGAATCCAAAAGTAAGTCTATTGAAATTTTTACATAAAAATAAGAGATAGAATATACTCACAAAATATAAACCAGTTCCATTGAAAATTGGAACTTGTAACAAAACTACCAAACGCAATTTATTTTTCTCTTACAGTAAAAAGAGACGAGAAAGTCGACTTCCTAAGGCATGATTCACTTTGCAAAACGCATTTATACACCTCCATAGGGGTTATAAGATCCCAGTGCTATTCGGTCTGTAAACTAGGTTCTTTGAGGTTGTGCAGAAATATGTAGTACCAGGACATAATGAGCACGTTAGAGTTAGTTTTTCATGTAAACTCCATCTCGTGTTCATGGTCCAAATTGCGATGAGTCGAGGTTCGAGTAGAGAGCCGCTCATGAACCCAGTTCTTTAGTAAGTCGACAGATGGGACCTGTAGCTCAAAATCGTCCTTAAATTAAATACTGACAATATTATAGTAATAAAATTAAAAAGAATTTAAAATATATCGCTCGAATTTTCACCGTGGTCACGCATTATCTTGTCTGAGTTAATAATGAAAATTTTCAGTAGAGTATGGTCGCCCTACAACTTTCGACCCGAAAAAACATTACTCGAGACTTCAATATTTTTGCCTCAAATATAGCAACACCTTAATTTAATAAATTTAGGCTAGAAAATCTTACGAGCTATTAATTTTGATGATTGACTTTAATTCTTCAGAAAATTCGCGTCAGGATTCTCGAAATACCACGACTATCTATCCCATAATTGGTGTCACTCGATTTCTCATACGAATTGACTTAGTGTCCACGGGGTATTTATACCGCATAGCATTTGCGTGTTTGTTTGAAGTAGTAAATTTATATTTTTATAGAGAACGTTTTAGGTTTCATTTTGAAGTCACATTAATTCAAATTGTCTTGTATACAAAAATTATGTGTGCGAAAGTATCTTAATTTATTTTTTCTAGAGAGTAAGTAGAGCAAAGCTTATGAAGTTTTGCTTAAAACGAATAAATACAGTGCGTTGTGAGAAAATTTTATGTTGTTATTGCTTAGATATTGCATGTTGTATAAACGTAATAAGAACGTGAGCCATTTTAATTTTTGCCTGTTCTGGGAGCGACAGGTCGTAACTCTGTTCCTCTGGCCCTCCTCACCCCCTTCTGATTAAATCAGTTGCGGGATCCAAGACACGTAGATTTTCCCTCTAGTTACCAGAGCCTCATCATTCAGTTCACAAGGAATTATCATTAATAAATACACAGTTTCCAATGGTGTAAAGCCGTAATGTGAATGTATATACGTCTCAGTACCACCGCTTTGGCTATTTCTGCAGCGAACCGGTCATGTGAAGGGAGGGCAAGCGTTGTGCAATTCCATTGAGACTGAGTCTTCACGTTCAAGGTGGCTTCATTCATGTTGTGACTCCTATGGGTTCCGGCCGCCACTTAATGAAGAACTCGTTCTCTCCACTCCGCGAAGAATAAATAATAAATTGGAAAACCTGTCTTGTGAGTACGATTAAGGACATTTTTTGATAATTTGTAAAGTTAATTTAATTATATTTGACTTTGACCAACATATATTTTATATTAATTTTAACTCTCTGTTTTTCTATCTGTGCAAGCTTCGAAAATTGATTGTAACTTAGTCAGTCTGATCGATCGAGCTTTCAGTAGCTGTCCATACATTGCGTGGGTGTAACTTTTGCATGCGATACTAGGATATCATAATCTAAGGGAAAGTTTTACAATGAACGAAAGAGTAAAAGAGACAACATATGGCCTATTCAACGTAGATGACAAAGAAGAATGAAATGTTTTACGCCGATATCAAATATGTACTTATCATCAACATCTGGAATGGCCAATAATTTTTTTACACAAATGTCTGGTTTCGGAGACATTTAAAATAACACTAGAAGTCGATCAGTACTAGAAAATAAATAGCCAGAACAGTTGCTTAGAATAAAAATAAGAGCGATGATAAACAGTAGATTTGTCTTGTCTTTTGTCTCTGATCTCGAGTGTTGCGAATAATAAGTAGGCGGCGATCTCATTTCTCGATACCAGAACAACAGAAGCTTACAGAAGTAGTCGGATTCCTCTTCAACGAAGGTACTACGTTTTATTACTATAACTATTCTTGTATTATTGGTATGATATGTAATCAAAATGATTGCAAGTAAAATTATTATAGCTTAATAAATTTGTTGAATGTCACAGTTCAAAATAATTTACCTCCAGGAACGATAATCAGAGATAAAACCAGCGACCTTCTCTTTTTAATGTCAAATGCAATATTGCAATAAAAGATATTTATTATTATCTTCTTCTTCTTCTTCCTAGCGTTTTCCCGGTCTAGTACCAGGGCCCGCTTTTCTACTTAAGCTCCTCCACTTTGTCCGGTCTTCGGCATTCTTCTGGGTGAGGCTATTCTCCTCCATACCACATCCGACCAGCGCTTCTTGGGTTTATTTAATTATCTTAACAACTAGCCGTACTCGCCTGCTTCGCTGGGCATTAAAAATTAACATTATTATTTATTGTCATTATTATTAGGGAGTTCAACACTCATATAAATATTAGCCTATTCATTAAGTACATTTATTTTCTACGTGGATACGGAGTTTCAAGTTAATCGGATGCATGGTTCAGTAGTCACATATTGGTATAGATATAGATAAATAAAACCATTTCTTATTATCGAAGGTAAAAATTAAAAAGGATCTCTACCAGGACCTAGAACTAACCAACTAGAAATCTTTTAATTTCCTAGTGAGAAGCTATAGAGTGGACCTGCCCTCTGTGTTCGAAGACCATTAAATGGCGTAGCTCCGTATAATTCGTAGCCAGACTAGAACAAGATGCACACACACACACACATATAAACGTTTTCCCTTGACTGACTCGAGTTCCCGCTTTGTAAGAACACGGTTGAGCTTATCGTTTTTTATTTATTTATTTATTGGAGTTTACTCCTTTAGAATCGATTTACATATATAGGCCCGGGGTATGAAAATTATGGGGACCAAAATCGTACTAGCATGTCACACGAAATGCGTTATGCGCCTGATTGCGCATGTCACACGAAATGCGTCATCGCAGGTGACGCCGGGCTGCTGCGCCGGCAGTCCGCCACAAAGCCTCGTACTGATCGCGCGTTTCTCTCATTATTGTATTTTCATATATTTGTTAGTCGTTTGTTTTGTGTCTCGTTAATTTGTTAATAATCTGTAGTGTATCGTGTTGTCGTAATATAGAACTATTTCTCGTATTGTTTCGTTTAATTTTTTATATCCAGTAAACTCCAGTCGTGCGTCGGAGCGGACACACACACTTTTTTTTTTTGTTTATTTATTTATTAACCTTAAAAACATTTACACATAACAATTTACTAAAAACTCTCCACACTAGGCACTGCCTGTCTCGTGGAGAGCTTTTTACAGGAGTATCTTAAAACTAGTAATAACGGTGCTGAATATACGAGTAAATCAAAATAGTTAAGCAAATATTATACATAATTAGTCAGGTCATAAGTATTGTCACACAGTAAAAACTATTCTTTTAGAATGCTGGCCACAAAAAAGTTTATTGAATTCGAATTTCGAATTGTTCATGAAAATAAAAATGTATACTTTTAGAATTTTACTCATTTTTAAATATGGAGTGGACGCTTAAAGAAGACCGTGTTGCAGTTATTGCGTTGCATCGTTGCGGTTACGCGCCAATTCAAATTTTTAACATACTGAAAAATTTGAATATAACCAAAAGATTCGTTTATCGTACCATCAAACGATACAATGAAGACTCTAGTGTAGATGACAGGTCAAGAAGTGGTCGCCCTCGGTCTGTTAGGACTCCAGCAGTGATAAAAGCTGTGAAGGCGCGAATTCAAAGAAATCCCAAACGTAAGCAAAAACTGTTGGCCCTTCAGATGAGGTTAAGCAGAACCACGGTGAAAAGGGTGTTAAATGAAGACTTAGGGCTTCGGGCATATCGAAGAAAAACAGAAAATCGTTTAAATGCTCGTCTAATGGACCTGAGACTGAAGAGATGCCGCGTTTTGTTGAAGCGGTACGCGGGAAAATAATATCGGGAAATTCTTTTTTCGGATGAAAAAATTTTTACCGTAGAAGAGAGCTACAACAAACAAAACGATAAGGTGTACGCACACAGTAGTGAAGAAGCGGGCAACCGTATTCCGCGTGTCCAACGAGGTCATTTTCCATCCTCGCTCATGGTATGGTTGGGAGTTTCTTATTGGGGCTTAACAGAGGTACATTTTTGTGAGAAAGGTGTAAAAACGAATGCAGTTGTGTATCAAAATACAGTCCTGACGAACCTTGTGGAACCTGTTTCTCATACCATGTTCAATAACAGGCACTGGGTATTCCAACAAGATTCGGCGCCAGCTCATAGAGCGAAGAGCACACAAGACTGGCTGGCGGCGCGTGAAATCGACTTCATCCGGCACGAAGACTGGCCCTCCTCCAGTCCAGTTTTAAATCCGTTAGATTACAAGATATGTCCTGTATTCAAAATCACGGAGGTCATTTTGAATAAATTTTAGTGTCATGAGAATCTATGTTTTGTTAAGTTCATTTTGGTATATGAATGGTTACATAATGAATAAACTTGTTTCAATTATTTTACATTAAACATGTGACAAAATTTATGACCTGACTAGGTATACACACATATATATATATATATACATACACATACACACACATACACATATATATAAAAAGAAAAGGAACAAGTGCAATGATTTTTACCATAGGTACGTGTTTAGGGTTACTTAATGCATTTCAGAAAGTCCTCCGAAAAAGAGTAGGACCAATTAAGCAGTTCTCTTGTTAACTTTCTTTTAACTTCTTCGTAATTTAGGTAAAGATTTTTGAATTTTTTATTGAGTCTGTTATATAAGTAAGGTTTCATGTAGGAGCTAAAACGGTGAGCAAAAGCCGTCTTAACTGAGGGCGTCGGGATTATAGGAGTACGTTTTGTAGCAAGAACTTTGAAGTTGGTAATTTTAGGAACTTCTCTGTGGTAATCAAGGGCTGCCCTAAGGATAAATATTCTTCTCACGCTCAGGACCCCAAATTCTTTAAAGAGAGTGTCTGTGGGATACCGAAATTGTTTCTTTAAAATAGTTTTCAATACTGCTCTCTGAGCTCTTTCAAGGGTAATAAGGTGAGAAGTGGCTGCTCCGCCCCAGGCCAGAATGCAGTAACATCCAACGTTTCTGGAACCACTGTCATAGCTACGATCTGGAGTTTATTTGCGATTAGAGACTTGTTTCTATACAAATAGTAAGCGAACGTGTTATCGGCGTAGCGTGAATTTAAATAGCCCACATGAGATATGAGGTAGAAGTCACAATTTTATGACCAAATTAAATTCAACCGGTAACAGTTCAAAAGAAGTTTTCAACCTATTATTGCTCATAATAACATTTTAATTTTATTCTCTGTAGTTTTGTTAATACTTTCATGGGCTGCTGCCATCTGTTGTTTCGATATGAAAACTGACTAGAACTAGACTAGAAGCACTTATTCAGTTTTATGAAATCCTGGTGGCATCTTGAAGAGTTGACGCGTGTTCGGAGTATCGAGTGTGCGCCCAACGAGGTTGGCATATTGCGCATGTATTTTATTTACATAACGAGAAATACGTTTCCGCTACTTTATTATTGTGTTTAATAAATTGTATTTGACACAAAAAAATTTGAACATACATTAACTGTCTATTTTCTATTCTTTTCTATTCTATCAGCCCATGGACGTCCACTGCTGGACATAGGCCTCCCCCAAGCCTCGCCACAAAGACCGGTCCTGCGCTGTCTATTACTTACTTATTTGATGATTTTTTTGGTGGAAGGAAATCCTCAACATTTGTCATTAACACACGAGTTTTACGGCTCACATCATTAAGTAATAAATAATTCGTTTCAAAAGGTCATCTTACATAAATCGTTATCTTAAGTGAAATTTGATAAATAAAGAGTTTGTTTTCGACCCGAAAGGATAAAACAGAAGACAATTGAAACTTCAGGATAGTATAAGATTTGATGTGTCTGTCTTGTGATTTCGAATAAGACTTCTTTTG
This sequence comes from Bombyx mori, assembly GCF_030269925.1. Lineage (NCBI taxonomy): Eukaryota > Metazoa > Arthropoda > Insecta > Lepidoptera > Bombycidae > Bombyx > Bombyx mori. Next base: position 4,600,763 of record NC_085107.1, on the reverse strand, counting down.
AAAGCATATAAAGCTAAATTCACTATAGTTGACTTGACCAAAAGAATCACTTCTCTATTTCTCTATGTCTCTCCATCTCTCTTTTTTATTTTGTCCATACTAAATTTCTGTACTAGCTTCTGTTTTTACCCACACTGCTGTACTGTTTCTGAGCGGACCTTCCAGTAAAGTCCAGTAGCTAGCTAGCTGTATCCAATCAATATACATGGCGTGGGTGTAACGGTTACATGCGACACCAGGAGAACATAATCGAAGGGAAAGTTTCACAATATATGAATAAGCAAAAGAGATAGCATCTTACGACATATCCAACGTAAATGAAAAAGAGGCATGAAATATTTTCCCTCCAAATCAAACAATAACATCGCCAACATCTCGAAGATTCTTCTATTGTGAAAAAAATGACCTGAATGAATTTAAATTAATTTAATGATTTATCAACTCCTAATTTCGCATAAAGCTACCACTAGCTACTGTGAAGCCTCAGGGAGAAGATATCTATGTTCAAATTGGAAATGTTTTTCGGTGGAAAGATTCGGCTTGCTCTGAATTTGGGACCGGGACAACGATATCGAATACTTAGAGTTTTTTATTGAGCTATCCCATAAAAGATCAAGCAGCAAAGAATTATGGCATTATGTTAAAACCATATCAGAGTATTACGATAGTGATTTTATTTGTTGGTTCCATGTCCTAATCATCAAAAACATTCAGAAATAAAAGTTTGATTATCAAAGGACTCATTCTTTTTCTATTAACTTAAGTGAAGCCGCGACTAAAATTTATTTCCTAAAATTGTCATTTAATATCACATTGTAAATATAAAATAGCTTATTTTGTTTCAATTTTACTGATAAATTTCTTTGAGCAGGTTTATTTGCGAAGCAGCTGCTCTTGAGTTGTTAGGTCTCCTTTGGAGACGCTCGGGCAGCTGTTAGCAAATCCCACCCCTCCCGTGAGTGAGCCTTTGCTCGCCCACCTATCCTGGTGAAACCGGAAAGGCCTCTGGGTTACTAGTGATCTCTCATTCATAAAATAATAATAATATAAAAAAATAGCATTTGCTTGGCAATAGTCCGTTTCTAATCAAACCAAATCATGAGCTAACATTAATTAGGGTCGAATTTTTATCACTGGTTAAACCTTAAAATAACAGTTAAATTCACAATTATATAAATTCACGACCAAGTTGGGATATCCGTGACTTCAACTTGTGTATTTATTACATTTAATTCATTTCGTTTAAAATACAATTGAGGATTTTTTTAATTAGTAGAAGTTGATCACTGAATAGAAAATAAATAAACGTCTTAGAATTGTAATAACGGCTATTGTAAACAATAGATGCAACTTTTTGTCTCTGATCTCGAGTATCGCGGATGATATGTGGGCGGCGATCTTGTTTGTTAGTACTAGAACAGCAGAATCTTACAGAAGTAGTCGCGTCCCTCCTGAACAAAGGTACTGCGTTTTCTTACTGTAAAATTTCTTGTATCGTTGGTATGGAATGGAAAAATGATGAATGAAAAATCCAATCTATTAGTATTGTCAGAACGATATATTTATTTCATTAACCGTCTGCTGCCATCTGTGATTTCATTATAAAAATAGACCATAAACATAATACTTTTTTAGTTTTATGATATCCTGGTGGCATGTTGAAGAGTTGACGCGTGTTATGCGCAATAGTGGGCATATTGCGCATGTAAACACAACAAGTGTCCATAAAAACATTTTCTTAACATAACCTTTATCATTTTACTCAAAGAAAGGTTTTCTTAACAATATGCCATTTACAGATGAGCCTCATGACTCACATCATATGTGTGCCATGTGTGCAACGCTTATTTCGGCCGATACCTCAACCGTGTCGCCTAGAGGGAACCGATGACGCAGTACCACTCTGGAGAGGAGAACTCTCCGGAGCACACGCTCACGCCCTCGTCGCGGTCATAGGAGAGGACCTGTCGCTGCTAACCGTCGTGGCTACGAAGTCCGGCAGCGATGCGTCCCCGAACGCGATGTTTGACTTGCTCTTACTAGGGCCAGGGTTAAGAACACCTCCGGATTGAGCCCCGAGATCTCACCTATTACGCTACGCTAGGGTAACGCTGATATAGCCTGTGAAGGATATCAGTATAGATGAAAAAAAAAGTTTTTACTTGACTGGTAGGTGAATCGAATTTGTGACATATATCATGATAACCGAAATATTTTAGATTAAGCTCACGGCCTATTTCGTGATATGATTCACACTAGAGTAGCTGAGTCGTTAGCTATTAGAACGTGAGCATCATCAGGATGAGCCCCTTTTTATCATCAGTACAATTGTGAATTTTGAGTTAAGACTGTTGTTCGCCGCCTCTTTGGAATCCAATGAATCCTTCTTGAAAGTGTAGAATTTAAAAAAATGGATTACTAAAGAATGAAATTTTGGAAATGAAAATTTGAAATGCACGCACGAACGATCATTCGCGCTTCTTTACGGGCATGACGCAATATTAACAAAAATATTTTAATTTGAACTGAATCCGCTTTTTTTAAGGCTATGGCATCATTCCAGAACTTTCAATTAACATTCTGAGAGAGAGGACGAGGACTTGGAGAACTTGGATCTAAATAAGCAAATTAATTATCGAATCCAAAAGTAAGTCTATTGGAATTTTAACATAAGAATAAGAGATAAAATATACTCACAAAATATATATAAACCAGTTCCATTGAAAATTGGAACTTGTAACAAAACTACCAAACGCAATTTCTTTTTCTCTTACAGTAGAAAGAGACGAGAAAGTCGACTTCCTAAGGCATGATTCCCTTTGCAAAACGCATTTATACACCTCCATAATAGGGGTGTTATAAGATCCCAGTGCTATTCGGTCTGTAAACTAGGTTCTTTGAGGTTGTGCAGAAATATGTAGTACCAGGACATAATGAGCACGTTAGAGTTAGTTTTTCATGTAAACTCCATCTCGTGTTTATGGTCCAAATTGCGATGAGTCGAGGTTCGAGTAGAGAGCCGCTCATGAACCCAGTTCTTTAGTAAGTCGACAGATGGGACCTGTAGCTCAAAATCGTCCTTAAATTAAATACTGACAATATTATAGTAATAAAATTAAAAAGAATTTTAAATATTCGCTCGAATTTTCACCGTGGTCACGCATTATCTTGTCTGAGTTAATAATGAAATTTTTCAGTAGAGTATGGTCGCCCTACAACTGTCGACCCGAAAGAACATATTTTTTGCCTCAAATAGAGCAACACCTTAATTTAATAAAATTTAGGCTAAAAAATCTTACGAGCTATTAATTTTGATGATTGACTTTAATTCTTCAATAAATTCGCGTCAGGATTCTCGAAATACCACCATCTATCTATCCCATCATTGGTGTTACTCGAATTTCTCATACGAATTGACTTATGGTCCACGGGGTATTTTTACCGCATAGCATTTGCGGATGCATGTTTGTTTGAAGTAGTAAACTTATATTTTTATAGAGTACGTTTTCGGTTTCATTTTGAAGTCACATTAATTCAAATTGTCTTGTATACAAAAAGTTGTTGCGAAAGTATCTTAATTTATTTTTTCTAGAGAGTAAGTAGAGCAAAGCTTATGAAGTTTATCTTTAAGCGAATTAATTTTTGCCTGTTCTGGGAGCGACAGGTCGTAATTCGGTTCCTCCGGCTCTCACCTCTTCTGATTACATGAGTTGCTGGATCCAAGACACGTAGATTTTCCCTCTGGTTACCAAGGCCTCAGCGTTCAGTTCACAAGGAATTATCATTAACAAATACATAGTTTCCAATAGTGCAAAGCCGTAATGTGAATGTATATACGTCTGAGTACCACCACTTTGGCTATTTCTGCAGCGAACCGGTCATGTGAAGGGAGGGCAAGCGTTGTGCAATTCCATTGCGACTGAGTCTTCACGTTCAAGGTGGCTTCATTCATGTTGTGACTCCTGTGGGTTCCGGCCGCCACTTAATGAACTCGTTCTCTGCACTCCGCGAAGAATAAATAATAAATTGGAAAACCTGTCTTGTGAGTACGAATAAGGACACTTTTTGATAATTTGTAAAGTTAATTTAATTATATTTGACTTTGACCTAGCATATATTTTATTTTAATTTTAACTCTCTGTTTTTCTATCTGTGCAAGCTTCGAAAATTGATTGTAACTTAGTCAGTCTGATCGAGCTTTCAGTAGCTGTCCATACATTGCGTGGGTGTAACTTTTGCATGCGATACTAGGATATCATAATCTAAGGGAAAGTTTTACAATGAACGAAAGAGTAAAAGAGACAACATATGGCGTATTCAACGTAGATGAAATAGAAGAATGAAATGTTTTACCCCGACACCAAATATGTACTCATCATTGACATCTGGAATGGCCAATAATTTTTTTACACAAATGTCTGGTTTCTGAGACATTTAAAATATCACTAGAAGTCGATCAGTACTACAAAATAAATAGCCAGAACAGTTGCTTAGAATAAAAATAAGAGCGATGATAAACAGTAGATTTGTCTTGTCCTTTGTCTTTGATCTCGATGTTGCGAATAATAAGTAGGCGGCGATCTCATTTCTCTATACCAGAACAACAGAAGCTTACAGAAGTAGTCGGATTCCTCTTCAACGAAGGTACTATGTTGTATTACTATAACTATTCTTGTATTGTTGGTATGATATGTAATCAAAATTATTGCAAGTAAAATTATTAGAGCTTAATAAATTTGTTGAATGTCACAGTTCGAAATAATTTACCTCCAGGAACGATAATCAGAGATAAAACCAGCGACCTTCTCTTTTTAATGTCAAATGCAATATGGCAATAAAATATATATATCATTATCTTCTTCTTCTTCTTCTTCCTAGCGGTATCCCGGTCTAGTACCAGGGCCCGCTTTTCTACTTAAGCTCCTCCACTTTGTCCGGTCTTCGGCATTCTTCTGGGTGAGGCTATTCTCCTCCATACCACATCCGACCAGCGCTTCTTGGGTTTATTTAATTATCTTAACAACTAGCCGTACTCGCCTGCTTCGCTGGGCATTTAAAATTAACATTATTATTTATTGTCATTATTATTAGGGAGTCCAACACTCATATAAATATTAGGCTATTCATTGAGTACATGTTTTTCCTACATGGATACGAAGTTTCAAGTTAATCGGATGCATGGTTCAGTAGTTACAACGGAACATTCGTAAAAACCACTCTTGATTTATATATTGGTATAGATATAGATAAATAAAAACATTTATTATTATCGAAGGTAAAAATTAAAAAGGATCTCCACTGGAACTAACCAACTATAGAATTTTTCTAATGTCCTAGTGAGAAGCTATAGAGTGGACCTGCCCTCTGTGTTCGAAGACCATTAAATGGCGTAGCTCCTTCGATCAATAATACTACTAGATTCGCGATTAGCGCTTCAAAAGCGGCCCGAAAAATAAGACCACAAATAAATTTGTGGTCTTATTTCAAATTAGTATGGTCCAATCATAGCCAACACTAAGACGTCAAAACGCTGCAATGCGCGTTCAAAAACTGAGTAAAAAACCACCGTAACACCAAGGTTTTGGAAGGAATATCTTTTTTTGGTAAATTTATATTATTAAGTGTTTTTCATAAAATAATAAACACAATTATATTGTAAATAAAACACAATTTACGAATATTGTAATTGTTTGGCCAATGTTTGCAACAAGGCACCAACTATTGTAACAAACATCACCTATTCTTGGACAGGGAATGTATAGAGTAGTTTTGTTATTTTATAATGTTATTTTTGTTTGTAGATTTCCTAGTAGCCCCTTGTCGCTGTGCACAATGGATATGTATTGTCGCGAAAGAAAGAGGAGAAGAAATATAGAACTCTTTTAAAAATTCTAGAATTGTTCAATGGTGGTGGCAAATCAATGCAAAAAAGTATTAAAAAAACTTTATATGTATGTGTAAATATTTTAAGCGTATATGCTGAAAAGGATTTGTTTTCTGGGGGAAACGAACCCAGCCATAAAATAAGCCTAAATTAAACTGATTATAGAAAAATTCATTGATATAAGATTACATTATATTTGTAAAAAAGAAACCGCTCATATAAAAATGACTTCTAAAAGACAGCTTTATAACAAACTGAATCTGTTTAAAGGTAATTAAACCTACATTATTGTTTTAATTACTTCTGTATAAAGAATACGTGGAAAACATGTTTCGTGTTTCCTTTCATATTTTTTTTACTTTATTCAATTTTATTTTTTATCACCTATTTGTTGTAATAGCGGCAATGTAAAATATTATCTACTACTTTTTTGAATCGGTCAAAAATAGTTGCGACCATACAAAACAAACCTAAAACAAATATGTATATTCTGCAACTCTATGTCTTTCAATACTTACTGTGTTCTGAGCATTGAAATGTAATACCAAGAACTACATCTTGTTCCACAATACAATAAGCACGAAATTTTTAATTTTTTTTTTTTTTTTTTTTCTCCCTACCTAAGCTGATAGCCCTAGCGGCTATTTCAGCGTAACCCTAACTTTAGTAGGTGAGCTCACGGGGCTCAAACCTGACGATGTTGCTAACACGAACCCTAGCAAGAGTCGTGCTTCGCAGAATCTACCACCGGATCGGAAGCGCGACCCACTGAGAAGATCCGGCGAGAAACTCAGTGGGCTGTGTCTGAGAGTTAATTTACTCGTCGAGCCCTTCGTCGCAAGCGACGGGTTCGACGAGAACGGTGACCGGTGCTTGAAGTACCTAAAAGCACCGTTAGTGGATCGGGAGGATCCGAGATGACGTGTTTTGGGCGACGTCGACTGCTTTCCATTCTGTCCGCAGGATCGGGAATGTAGTTACCGGCGGCCACGATGAGAGGGTTCTCGTGTCGTGCCGCTTTATCGAAGTGGCGCATGGACGCCGACTGAAGATACTTACTGATGGACTCTAAGTCCAGGTCGTCATGGAGGTCGACGTTCCTGACGAACCACGGGGCTCCGACGGCTATCCTGCAAAAACGGGATTGAATGATTTGAAAGGATTTTAAGTGTATGCGGGCCGCGTGAGCGAACACTACACTTGCATAGGTCATGACGGGGCGTATGCAAGTTTTGTAGAGTGTCACCTTATTTCTAAGGGACATTTTACTTCGCCTACATATCATCGGGTAGAGACGTCCTAGGATGAAGGCGGCACGGTCGCGTACCGTCTTGATGTGGGGGCGGAATGTCATCCTACTGTCGAGGGTGACGCCTAAATATTTGACCTTCGGGGCCCACGGTATGGGCTGGTCGAACATCGTGATTGGGCGAACGGCGGGGGCGGGGGTGTTGACGCGCCTAGTCGGGAGAGGGATGCTCAGCGTGGTGTTCGGAGGGCGACCCCTTTTGAAGAGCACCGCTGTGCTTTTCGTGGGGTTAATGTCGATGCGCCACTTCCGGAACCACTGTCCCATGGTGGTAGCTGCGGTCTGAAGTCGTCGATGAAGCAACGCCTTCTTCCTACACGAGTAGTAGATGGCGGTGTCATCGGCGAAGAGCGCCAGATGGGTCTCCGGAGACCGGGGTATATCGTTGATATACAAACTGAATAGTAACGGGGAGAGGGCGGAGCCTTGCGGGACTCCGGCTGTGACGTGACGGGGCCGGGAACGCGTTCCCTCGACTCGATATCGGAACGAACGGTTCGACAAGTAGTCTCGTATGATGAGCACGAGCCTGTCTGGCACTCCCATGTTATACAGTTTGTATATCAAACCGTTGTGCCAGACTTTGTCGAACGCCTTCGCTATATCGAAGAAGAGGGCTCCTGTCGGAATGGGTTTCCGCCTGTTCAGCCCTAGTAAGATGTGCTCCGTGAGGCGGTGCACTTGATGGACGCACGAGTGTCTGGCGCGGAATCCAAACTGCTCGTCTATCAGAATTTTGTTCGCGGATACGAAGTCCCAGAGGCGTTTACGAAGGAGCCGTTCGTATAGTTTGCCTATCGCCGGGAGGAGACTGATGGGGCGGTAACTCGCGGTTTCGTTCTTCGGTTTGCCCGGCTTGTGTATGCCGATAACGTCCGCTTCTTTCCACGCCGCGGGAAAGATGCAGTTCGTCATAGCAGCATTTAATATGGTGGCCAACATCGTTATCAGTTGGGCTGGTAACAGTTTAAGCGCGCGGTTGCGGATGCCGTCGGAGCCGGGAGCTTTCCGTGGTTGTAGGCTATCGATCGCCTCCTTGACCTCGGAAGTGGTAATGGGGGGTAACGCGTCCGAGGGCGGCAGGGAAGCTCTGCGCTCGACCTCCCTGTCGACGAACTCGGTGTGTTCGGGGTCCGCGTGTTGAGTGCTGGTGGTGCACTGCTCTTGCAGTGCGTCGGCCAGCAACTCTGCCTTGTCATCGTCATCGTAAGCCGGTGATTGGCCTGAGGGGCGTACGAGAGGCGGCATAGTGGCTATAGTTTCGGACTTGAGGGTCCTAGCTAGTTGCCAGTATGCTTGGTGAGTGGGCGCGAGTTCTTCTAAATAACTATCCCAGTTTTCGTTTCGGGCGTCGCTTAAGCGGGATTTCACCTCCCGCTGTAAGCGACGCATCCGAGTCCGGTTTGAATCCGTGGGATATCGATCGTAGGCCCGGATTGTCGCGTTTCTGATTCTAACGAGGTCCCTAAGATCGGGGGAAAGTCTGATGCGGTGGAAGCAGTCCTCCACATCGACTTGTTTCGAGGATCATATGATCGCCGTCGAGACGTGATCAGTGAAGATGTTTATGGATTCGACGGTATCCTCGGGGGATGGAGTTGAATCCGGGCCGCAAGGGAGGATTGGTGGAGCGGTGTCAGCTAAGCAAGTGCCCAGCTTCTTCCAGTCCACCATGGTCCTCGTATCTGGTTCGCGGTTGAGTGGGCGACCGAGCTGCATGACGACAGGTCGGTGGTCTGAGTCGAGTTCTGACATTGCCTCGATGGAGCGCAAGCGCAGAGTTACGTTCCTCAGCAGTGCCAGATCTATTGTGCTCGGACGACGCGCGGCGTTGTACGGATAGTACGTGGGGGTCGGGGGGTTGAATATTTCGAATGTGAGGTCGTCTATGAACGCGTCGAGACGCCTACCGTTCACATTCGTGCGATGGCAGTTCCACCTAGTGTGGTGGCAATTTAAATCGCCTGCCAGGATGACCGCGTCCCCCATACCGAACAGTGTCTCGAGGTCACTGCTCAGGAGGGGTTTGTCAGGGGGGAGATAAACGGATGCGATGACGATCGGCTGGTGTCCCGTCAGCGCGATGCGGCACACTGACGCCTCGATATGTAAGAGCGAGGGAGTATCGAGAGGGACGCAGTGCAGGGCCCTCCTATAGTAAATGACAGTCCCGCCCTTGCGGGCGGAGAGTCTGTCATTCCTAACCATGACGTAATTCGCGACTTTGGGGTCGCGACGCGAGGGCTTTAGGAAGGTCTCCTGCACCAGAAGGATGTCGATGAGATTGTCACGGAGAAACTCATATACTTGATCGCGCTGACGCGCGAGTCCGTTAGCATTATAAAATGCTAACTTTAAGGAACGCGGTTTCTCCCTACCGTTGTTGGCCATTGATTACCGGTAATCAAGCCAGCGTACGCTGGACGGACTCGATGACGTCCATATGGTCGAACGTCGCGTATAGGCGGTCATCGGCCGTGACTGCCCTGCGCATGGCGTCGGCGAACGAGCGCATGCGATCTATATTTATCGCGGCGATATAATCACGCACGATTGAAAAGTCGTTAACGGCTGGCCGGGCGGGGCCGGGGCGAGGCGCGGGACCGGGCGCGGGGGCGGGGCGCGGCGCGAGCAGGGGCTGGGGTGCCGGTGGTTTCCCTGCCAGCGTGAGCGGCAGCGGTTTTGCCCACGCGGAGACGGTGGGCACCGGTGCCGGCACGAAGGCAGGCTTCGGCGCACGGGGCGCCGAAGTCTTTGGGCCGACGGTTTTTGGAGGCGCGTTGGCCAGACGCTTCCGCGGGGCCTTGGGGCATCCGCGGTAGTTGGCTGTGTGGCCCTGCTTCTGGCAGAGCACACAGCTCGGAGGTTCGGTCGCGGTCTCTTTGACCCGCGAACAGTCGGCTGTCGCGTGGTCACCGAGGCACTTTACGCACCTTGGACGCGCGTGGCAGTTGCGCGCGGAGTGGCCGTAAAGCTGGCAGCGGTGGCACTGCCCGGGAGTGCCTTTTTTATATGGGGCCTCGACGGTGACCCCGGATAAGCCGCAAACGGTGCGGAGGCTTGAGGCAATCCGTTTGCCTTCGGCGGTTGGTTCTAACGCGACGAGAACCATATTATATGCGAATTTATCGCGCCCGCTGTGCATTCGGTGCACGCTTACAATCGGGTACGCCTGCCCGATGAGGTCCTCCTTGACCAGCTCGACGTCGAGCTCCTTCGGTACTCCGCGTATTACTACGCGGAGCTCGCGATCCTCCTGGAGCGCATAAGTGTGGACAGCCCACCTCCGAAAGGAGCGCATATCCTTTCGGAGGTGGGCTGTCAGCGCCCTGTGATCGTCCGGAGAGGCCGTTTTGATCTGTATGCCGTGCGCGATGTTACGCGCATGGATGACGTTAACGTTTTGTGCCTTACAGGCACGGGATACGCGATCCCACGCGGTCTTATCTTGTAAAATTACCGGCGGCGGCGCGGGAATTTTGCGGACGGACGCGGGTTGGGGTCGCGGCGACGGGGTTGCGCGGCGAGGGGAGTCGGGTGTGACCACGACTTTAGGACGCGACGCGTTCGCGGCCTTGGGCTGTTTCGGCGCCGCGGACGGTTCCACGGCGCGGGCGCGTTTTTTCCCGCGCGCGACGGTGGTGAACCCTTCCGAGGTTCCCGGTTGGGGACTCGCGGCGGACTCGTACTCCATTTCCGACTCGGAGTCGGAGCCGGAGCTTGATGCCGCGCAAGACGCGATCGACGCAGGCGCGGGGGTGGGGGGCGACATCGGCGAGTCGCGAGGTACCGGCGCGGGGGGCGACAACGGAGAGTCGCGGAGTGCCGGCGCGTCAAGGCCGGCCTTGTAAACTTCGAACCTTGCGAATATGTCCGGACAGACGTCGCGGACGAACTTCATGAATAGCGCAGCGTTGGTGTCACTCATGGTGACGTGTGCCCGGGGGGGGCGTCCCCGGGACTTAAAGCAAACTCGCCGAAAGGCGAGTCCCCTGAGTGGGAGTTCACCCCCTGAGCTTTACCAGCTCCAAGGGGGGGGAGTGCCTTTGCCGTGAAAACGGCAGTCGGCTGGGAATTGGGGTGGAAAGTTGGGAAGGTAGGGCTCCACTGGGTTGTGAGAATGCCACAACAAGCGGTGATCTCAGTGGAGTTTTAGTCTCGAAAGAGACTGTTTTGCTCGCCGAATATATAAATGAATTTAATATATGAAATGGATGGGTGATAATGAGTTGGCGTTACGAGTGCACAACAACAAGCTCGAACTGTTTTTGGGATTCAAGGTCGCGACGCCAGCGACAGCGCGTTGAGAATGCACAACAATGTCGCGATCTATGCGACAACGACAATGTCGGGCAACTCACAACTCACGTTCGCGACGGCAGCGACAATTTTTCTCAAAAACGCGTCCGGACCAAAAACGCGTCCGGACCGGTGTTGCAATCGGAACTGTTTTGAAATTTTTTTTTTTTTTAAACAAATATTTTTAACCTTATAAATTAGGCTTTAAGTATCATTTTAGAATAAATATTTTTGTACTGATGACTTTTTATGTTCAAGTGACATTTTAAATTTATTCCATAATATTCTTTTTCTGACGAAAGGACCTAAATACATATATTTTGCAATGGTAATTAAACTTTATGTTTAAGTATTAAGGTTTATAATAAACTGAAGTCGTTAACATTATTAAACTTTTTTCTAAGAAATGAAGATGTTTTCGTGTCTGCAAACGTGGCCACTGGAGCGTCTTATTTTTGTTCCTGATCCGTAATCTAGTACTATTATTGATCGAAGCGTAGCTCCGTATAATTCGTAGCCAGACCAGAACAAAATGCACACACACACATATAAACGTTTTCCCTTGACAGACTCGAGTTCCCGCTTTGTAAGAACACGATTTAGTTTTTCGTTTGGTTAACATCCAACGTTTCCGGAACCACTGTCACGGCTTCGGCCTGGAGTTTATTTGCGTTTAGAGACTTGTTTCTATACAAATAGTAAGCGAACGTGTTATCGGCGAAGCGTGAAATTAAATAGCCCACATGAGATATGAGGTAGAAGTCACAATTTTATGGCAAAATTAAATTCAACCAGTAACAGTTCAAAAGAAGTTTTCAACCTATTATTGCTCATACTAACATTTTAATTTTATTCTCCGTAGTTTTGTTAATACTTTCATGGGCTGCTGCCATCTGTTGTTTCGATATGAAAACTGACTAGAACTAGACTAGAAGCACTTATTCAGTTTTATGAAATCCTGGTGGCATCTTGAAGAGTTGACGCGTGTTCGGAGTATCGAGTGTGCGCCCAACGAGGTTGGCATATTGCGCATGTATTTTATTTACATAAAGAGAAATACGTTTCCGCTACTTTATTATTGTGTTTAATAAATTGTATTTGACACAAAAAATGTTGAACGTACATTAACTACTATACTTTCTATTACTTATTTGATGATTTTTTTGGTGGAAGGAAGTCCTCAACATTTGTCTGTCATTAACACATGAGTTTTACGACTCACATCATTAAGTAATAAATAATTCGTTTCAAAAGGTCGTCTTACATAAATCGTTATCATAACTAAAATTTGATAAATAAAGAGTTTGTTTTCGACCCGAAAGGACAAACAGAAGACAATCGAAACTTCAGAATAGAATAAGACTTGATGTGTCTGTCCTGTGATTACGAATAAGGACTTCATTTGAAAGCATATAAAGCTAAATTCACTATAGTTGACTTGACCAAAATAATCACTTTTCTCTTTTTCTATGTCTCTCTGTCTCTCTTTTTTATTTCGTCCATACTAAATTTCTGTACTAGCTTCTGTTTTTACCCACACTGCTGTACTGTTTCTGAGCGGACCTCCAGTAAAGTCCAGTAGCTAGCTGTATCCAATCATATACATGGCGTGGGTGTAACGGTTACATGCGACACCAGGAGACCATAATCGAAGGGAAAGTTTCACAATATATGAATAAGCAAAAGAGATAGCATCTTACGACATATCCAACGTAAATGACAAAGAGGCATGAAATATTTTCCCTCCAAATCAAACAATAATATCGCCAATATCTCGAAGATTCTTTCTATTGTGAAAAAAATGACGTGAATGAATTTTTAATTCATTTAATGATTTATCAACTCCTAATTTCGCATAAAGCTACCACTAGCTACTGTGAAGCCTCAGGGAGAAGCTATCTATGTTCAAATTGGAAATGTTTTTCGGTGGAAAGATTCGGCTTGCTCTGAATTTGGGACCGGGACAACGATATCGAATACTTAGAGTTTTTTATTGAGCTATCCCATAAAAGATCAAGCAGCAAAGAATTATGGCATTATGTTAAAACCATATCAGAGTATTACGATAGTGATTTTATTTGTTGGTTCCATGTCCTAACCATCAAAAAAATCAGGAGTAAAAGTTTGATTCTCGAAGGACTCATTCTTTTTCTATAAACTTAAGCGAAGCCGCGACTAAAATTTATTTCCTAAAATTGTCTTTAATGTAAACATTGTAAATATAAAATAGTTTATTTTATTTTAATTTTACTGATACATGTCTTTGAGCAGGTTCATTTGCGAAGCAGTTGCTCTGAAGTTGTTAGTTAGGTCTCCTTTGGAGACGCTCGGGCAGCTGATAGCAAATCCCACCCCTCCCGTGACTGAGCCTTTGCTCGCCCACATATCCTGGTGAAACTGGAAAGGCCTCTGGGTCAGTAGTGATCTCTCATTCATAAAATAATAATAATAAAATAAAAAAAAACATTTGCTTGGCAATAGTCCGTTTCTAATCAAACTAAATCATGAGCTAACCTTAATTAGGGTCGAATTTTGATCACTGGTTAAAACTTAAAATAACAGTTAAATTCACAATTATATAAATTGAGGATTTTTTTAATTAGTAGAAGTTGATCACTGAATAGAAAATAAATACCATGACATGGGGTAAATTGGGATCCTGGGGTAAATTGGGACAAACCTGCGGAAGATTCTCAAAGTACCTGTAGCACGGAATCTACCTAATTTTGTTTATGTTAATATTTATCAATGTATAGAAGAAAAACCAAGTTAACTATGGAAGTACTAAATATGAGTTAAGTTGGTCCCAAAAATTCGTCAAATTAAATTGAAAATAGTGGTTGAAAAGTGCGTTTTAAAACAGCTTACAGAACTTTTAAAAAAAGTAATATTATCGTTGTTTTTTCAGTAAGATCACAGTTTATATAAGTTTTTAATACACCTGGAAATACTACAACAAACGGTAAGTTGCAATATTCTTATTTTAAATACAATATTTCGACAAAATAAAAAATGTATAATTTTCCTTTCTTTTTGGGGAAAATTGGGACGTATGTGGGGTAATTTGGAACGAGACTGGAAAAATTAGGGACGAGAAAACACAAAATTGGAACGCCAAAAGACAAAATAGGGATGGATTGTTAGGGTTGTCACTGATATCTTATAATAGATTTTTTAGCCTATACTATCACTCAATTGCGTGATGTAAAGAAGGTTAATGTGTTTATCAGTTAGTTTATGTAAGTACTATAGGTAAAAGAAAAGTATATATATAATTACATTTTTTCGCGACATTTACCTTATAATATCTGCCCGGTCGTATGTCCTTTATAGCAATAAAATAAAATTAAAAATTAAAAAGAACTCAAACGAATCAAAACTTTTGTTATTTCAGAATCTATTCACGTGTCGAATCATGATTTTTTTAACATTCACAACGCACATACAAATAAAAACAGGCCTCAGATTTTAAATGTAACATTAATTAAAAATCCGAGATATCTAGGTTCCAATTATGAGTGAGTTAATTAATTGAGTTTAGTTATTTAGCTTAGAAAGAATTTCTTTTATTTTTGTTATTATAGGCAGTAATCAGATAAATCTGCTTTTTTATCTTATTCACCTGATATCTTACTCTTGCTCAAAGATTATTTTGAAAATGTTGATTAAATAAAATTGTATTATTGCATTTCCAGTCCTTTTGTTTTCTATTTTTTATTCTATTTTATGATTTTGTTTCAGAGTTGTGATTTTTAAGGAAATTAAATAATAATTTTCTAAAATATAACATGCACATACTTTTTTTGATCATTGTATTGTTGATTATCATTCACGTCACATCGCTTCGGAATAGAAACCAGCTTAATTTACACTATGTTGTGTATTGTGCTTAAATTATGGATTGTATTCATCATTTCGGTCCATATAAATAATTGTATGGCACCTACCTACCTACCTATATATCGCAGTACCGCGAACTGACAACCCTTACAAAAATCCCAATTTAAACCTCACCCGTGTCAATTTACCCCGAATGCGGGGTAAATTGGGATGGCCATTATTTTTCCGATTATTTCTTTAAATTGAATAATTAAAATAATGTAACGGTTTTTATCACCTAGGTACGTTCAAGACTCAACTTATTTCTTTGGTTGAGCAGTGACTATTTAATTGGAACTATGTTAAAATTCAATCTGAAGTTCGATTTTGTCCCTATTTACCCCATTTTACGGTAAACGTCTTAGAATTGTAATAACGGCTATTGTAAACAATAGATACAAATTTTTGTCTCTGATCTCGAGTATCGCAGATGATATGTGGGCGGCGATCTTGTTTGTTAGTACTAGAACAGCAGAATCTTACAGAAGTAGTCGCGTACCTCCGAAACAAAGGTACTGCGTTTTCATACTGTTAATTATCTTGTATTGTTGGTATGGAATGGAAAAATGATGAATGAAAAATGCAATCTAGTAGTATTATCAGAATGATATATTTATTTTATATATTTTTTCGGGTTATGTCGGAGTTGAACCGACTAAAACCTCCTGTCGATCAACAACCAGCATCCAAACCTCGCATGAGACAGAACTCATGAAAAGGCAAAGGGGAGAAAGTGAAGCGTTTAGTGCGAAGCACATTTCTACCACCCCCCCACCCCCTCGGGACGCCGGACTGGCGGTCGTCGGCGCCACGACCACCAGCCCTCTCGGTCAGCAGGCTATCCGAAGCCCGCCTAATATTGCGCATGTAGTAAATAAATACAACAAGTGTCCATAAATACATTTTCTTTACATAAATAACCTTTATCATTTTACTCAAAGAAAGGTTTTCTTGACAATATGCCATTTACAGATGAGCCTCATGACTCACATCATATGTGTGCCATGTGTGCAACGCTTATTTTGGCCGATACCTCAACCGTGTCGCCTAGAGGGAACCGATGACGCAGTACCACTCTGGAGAGGAGAACTCTCCGGAGCACACGCTCACGCCCTCGTCGCGGTCATAGGAGAGGACCTGTCGCTGCTAACCGTCGTGGCTACGAAGTCCGGCAGCGATGCGTCCTCGAACGCGATGTTTGACTTTTGTGAATCCATCATCTCACAGAAGGAGGCAGCAGAACAAGAGAGAGAGAGAGGTCTGCAGCGATCTTCGTCGTCGAGCCGGAGGCCGGAGGAGACATCATGAACCTACGTATGAGGCGTAGGTATACCCCCTGTATAAGGCGGCCTCTCCCGGAGTAGTTCACGAGACGACCTGAGGAGTGGAGGTCACGCGACGCGTTACCATTATTCTAGCGCGCCGTTCAAGAGTAACAGTATAAGAGTGACCAGTTGGTGGTGTATCGCGTCTAGACCCGGCAGGCTGATTCCGACCCAGCGGGGCATCCGGTACTACGCTAGGGTAACGCTGATATAGCCTGTTAAGGATATCAGTATAGGTGAAAAAAGTTTTTACTTGAATGGTAGGTGAATCCAATTTGTGACATAAATATGATGATAGCTGAAATATTTTAAACTCACGGCCTGAAAATGACAATTTGAAACTCACGCACGATCATTCGCGCTTCTTTACGCACATGGCGTAATATTAACAAAAATATTTTAATCTGAACTAAATCCGTTTTTTTTCAAGGCTATCGCATCATTTCAGAACTTTCAATTAACATTGTGAAGTGATCACTCCCGTTGGCCTCTTAGAAACCATTAAGGGACCCTACTGCTGGAGAGGACGAGGACTCGGAGAACTTGGATCTAAATAAGCAAATTAATTATCGAATCCAAAAGTAAGTCTATTGGAATTTTTACATAAGAATAAGAGATAGAATATACTCACAAAATATAAACCAGTTCCATTGAAAATTAGAACTTGTAACAAAACTACCAAACGCAATTTCTTTTTCTCTTACAGTAGAAAGAGACGAGAAAGTCGACTTCCTAAGGCATGATTCACTTTGCAAAACGCATTTATACACCTCCATAAGGGTTATAAGATCCCAGTGCTATTCGGTCTGTAAGCTAGGTTCTATGAGGTTGTGCAGAAATATGTAGTACCAGGACATAATGAGCACGTTAGAGTTCGTTTTTCATGTAAACTCCATCTTGTGTTCATAGTCCAAATTGCGATGAGTCGAGGTTCGAGTAGAGAGCCGCTCATGAACCCAGTTCTTTAGTAAGTCGACAGATGGGACTTGTAACTCAAAATCCTTAAATTAAATACTGACAATATTATAGTAATAAAATTAAAAAGAATTTAAAATATATCGCTCGATTTTCACCGTGGTCACGCATTATCTTATCTGAGTTAATAATGAAAATTTTCAGTAGAGTATGGTCGCCCTACAACTGCCGACCCGAAAGAACATTACTCGAGACTTCAATTTTTTTGCCTCAAATAGAGCAACACCTTAATTTAATAAATTTAGGCTAGAAAATCTTACGAGCTATTAATTTTGATGATTGACTTCAATACTTCAGAAAATTCGCGTCAGGATTCTCGAAATACCACAACTATCTATCCCATAATTGGTGTTACTCGGTTTCTCATACGAATTGCTTATCGTAGTGTCCTCGGGGTATTTTTACCGCATAGCATTTGCGGATGCATGTTTGTTTGAAGTTGTAAATTTATATTTTTATAGAGAACGTTTTCGGTTTCATTTTGAAGTCACATTAATTCAAATTGTCTTGTATACAAAAAGTTGTTGCGAAAGTATCTTAATTTATTTTTTCTAGAGAGTAAGTAGAGCAAAGCTTATGAAGTTTATCTTTAAACGAATAAATACAGTGCGTTGTTAGAAAAAATTATGTTGTTATTGCTTAGATATTGCATATTGTATAAACGTAATAAGATCGCGAGCCATTTTAATTTTTGCCTGTTCTGGGAGCGACAGGTCGTAGCTCTGTTCCTCCGGCCCTCACCCTCTTCTGATTAAATCAGTTGCGGGATCCAAGACACGTAGATTTTCCCTCTGGTTTCCAGGGCCTCATCGTGCAGTTCACAAGGAATTATCATTAACAAATACATAGTTTCCAATGGTGTAAAGCCGTAATGTGAATGTATATACGTCTCAGTACCACCACTTTGGCTATTTCTGCAGCGAACCGGTCATGTGAAGGGAGGGCAAGCGTTGTGCAATTCCATTGAGACTGAGTCTTCACGTTCAAGGTGGCTTTATTCATGTTGTGACTCCTATGGGTTCCGGCCGCCACTTAATGAACTCGTTCTCTCCACTCCGCGAAGAATAAATAATAAATTGGAAAACCTGTCTTGTGAGTACGAATAAGGACACTTTTTGATAATTTGTAAAGTTAATTTAATTATATTTGACTTTGACCTAGCATATATTTTATTTTAATTTTAACTCTCTGTTTTTCTATCTGTGCAAGCTTCGAAAATTGATTGTAACTTAGTCTGTCTGATCGAGCTTTCAGTAGCTGTCATACATTGCGTGGGTGTAACTTTTGAATGTGATACTAGGAGATCATAATTTAAGGGAAAGTTTTACAATGAACGAAAGAGTAAAAGAGACAACATATGGCGTATTCAACGTAGATGAAAAAGAAGAATAAAATGTTTTACCCGACACCAAATATATACTCATCATTGACATCTGGAATGGTTAATATAATTGTTTTACACAAATGTCTGGTTTCGGAGACATTTAAAATAACACTAGAAGTCGATCAGTACTACAAAATAAATAGCCAGAACAGTTGCTTAGAATAAAAATAAGAGCGATGATAAACAGTAGATTTGTCTTGTCCTTTGTCTCTCTCTGATCTCGATGTTGCGAATAATAAGTAGGCGGCGATCTCATTTCTCTATACCAGAACAACAGAAGCTTACAGAAGTAGTCGGATTCCTCTTCAACGAAGGTGCTACGTTTTATTACTATAACTGATATGTAATCAAAATTATTGCAACTAAAATTATTAGAGCTTAATAAATTTGTTGAATGTCACAGTTCGAAATAATTTAGCTCCAGGAATGATAATCAGAGATAAAACCAGCGACCTTCTCTTTTTAATGTCAAATGCAAATTGTCACAGCATAATTTGGAGCACAGTAAAAATAAAGTTTAAATGTTAATTTTTTTGGTTAGAGCTGAATTTTACTGGTGTTTTTACTAATAATGACGAATCATGACGAATTGGAACCGCTCATAATACAGTAGTTCATCGCGGAGAAGCAGTAGAAATAAAAGGGCCAAATTTGAGTAAACGGCTTATTTGTCAATCAATTGACATTCATGTCTGTCAATTCTACGAATAACTTGACATCAGGTGTATCGTGAACACGTTCGCCGATTTATTGCAATAAAACATATTTATTATTATCTTCTTCTTCTTCTTCCTAGTGTTTTCCCGGTCTAGTACCAGGACCCGCTTTTCTACTCCTAAGCTCCTCCACTTTGCCCGGTCTTCGGCATTCTTCTGTGTGAGGCTATTCTCCTCCATACCGACCAGCGCTTCTTGGGTTTATTTAATTATCTTAACAACTAGCCGTACCCGCCCGCTTCGCTGGGCATTTAAAATTAACATAATTATTTATTGTCATTATTATTAGGGAGTCCAACACTCATCCGGAAGAATCCAAAAGGTAGACGTTAAAGGAACGAGATCTTCCGGTGTCTTACTTAATATGGGTGTTCCTCAGGGTTCCATATTGGGTCCCTTCCTATTTCTTGTATATATCAATGATTTACCTAAGTTTATTGAAACCCGTCACGAGGTCGTATTATTCGCTGATGATACATCATTATTGTTTAAAATTAAACGACATTTGGAAGATTATGACGATGTGAATGATGCTATCTCGCGCGTGGTACATTGGTTTAGTGTTAATAATCTGTTATTAAATAACAAAAAAACAAAATGCATAAAATTTACCACACCTAATGTTAGACAAGTTGACACTAATATTACTGTAAGTGGAGAGACACTGGAGCTTGTGGATTCGACAGTTTTTCTTGGTATAACAGTTGATTCTAAGCTGCAGTGGGGTCCTCACATATGCAAGTTAGCGAGTAGGCTTAGTTCTGCAGCGTTTGCGGTAAAAAAAATACGAATGTATATTAATGAAGATACGGCACGCCTGGTTTATTTTAGTTATTTTCATAGTGTTATGTCCTATGGCATTTTGCTATGGGGCAATGCTGCCGATATCGAAACGATTTTCATCCTGCAGAAGAGGGCTATTCGTGCTATTTATAATTCGGCGGCTCGAATTAAGAAAATAAGCAACTCTTTTAGGGGGCTGGGTGTACAGCTTTTCAACAAGATCCCACTAAACGTTCAACTACTACCTGTTAATAGATTTAAGAAAACTGTTAAGGAACGTTTGTGCAACAAGGCATATTATAAAGTTAAGGATTATTTACTAGATGGCACTACGTGGGTATGAGGCGCTCGCTCCTGGCCTTTTCATTTTTCATTATTATTATTTTTTTTTAGACTTGTTTTTTCTTTTATTGTGAATATTTCTATTTATTTAAAAAAAAGAAAATATTTGAGAAAAAACAAAAAAAAAGCCCGCTGAGTTTGTTTCGCCGGTTCTTCTCAGGACTGTGGCTTTTTTTTGGAACCGGTGGTAGAGTTAACATTGTTATTTGTATTTTGACATTCAACAAGTGTGTCATACTGACATCTAAGTTGAAATAAATGATTTTGAATTTGAATTTGAATTTGAATTTGAATATAAATATTAGCCTATTCATTAAGTACATGTATTTCCTACATGAAAACGAAGTTTCAAGTTAATCGGATGTATGGTTCAGTAGTTAAAACGGAACATCCGTAAAAACCACTGTAGATTTATATATTGGTATAGATATAGATAAATAAAAACATTTATTAATATCGAAGGTAAAAATTTAAATGGATATCTACGGGAACTAACCAACTATAGAAATTTTCTAAGAATCTTCTTCCTAGTAAGAAGTTACCTGACCTGCCCTCTGTGTTCGAAGATCATTAAATGGCGTAGCTCCGTATAATTCGTAGCCAGACTAGAACAAGATGTACACACACACATATAAACGTTTTCCCTTGACTGACTCGAGTTTCCGCTTTGATTTTTTTTTTCCTACCTAAGCTGGTAGCCTGGAGTGGCTATTTCAGCGTAACCGTAACTCAAACCTGACGACGATGCTAACACGAACCCTAGCAAGAGTCGTGCTTCGCAGAATCTACCACCGGATCGGAAACGCGACCCACTGAGAAGATCCGGCGAGAAACTCAGTGGGCTGTGTCTGAGAGTAAATTTACTCGTCGAGCCTTTCGCCGCAAGCGACGGGTTCGACGAGAACGGTGACCGGTGCTTGAAGTACCTAGAAGCACCGTTAGTGGATCGGGAGGATCCGAGATGACGTGTTTTGGGCGACGTCGACTGCTTTCCATTCTGTCCGCATGATCGGGAATGTAGTTACCGGCGGCCACGATGAGAGGGTTCTCGTGTCGTGCCGCTTTATCGAAGTGGCGCATCGACGCCGACTGTAGATACTTACTGATGGACTCTTAGTCCAGGTCGTCATGGAGGTCGACGTTCCTGACGAACCACGGGGCTCCGACGGCTATCCTGCAAAAACGGGATTGAATGATTTGGAAGGATTTTAAGTGAGTGCGGGCCGCGTGAGCGAACACTACACTTGCATAGGTCATGACGGGGCGTATGCAAGTTTTGTAGAGTGTCACCTTATTTCTAAGGGACATTTTACTTCGCCTGCATATCGTCGGGTAGAGACGTCCTAGAATGAAGGCGGCACGGTCGCGTACCGTCTTAATATGAGGGCGGAATGTCATCCTTCTGTCGAGGGTGACGCCTAAATATTTGACCTTCGGGGCCCATGGTGGTAGCTGCGGTCTGAATTCGCCGATGAAGCAACGCCTTCTTCCTACACGAGTAGTAGATGGCAGTGTCATCGGCGAAGAGCGCCAGATGGGTCTCCGGAGACCGGGGTATATCATTGATATACAAACTGAATAGTAACGGGGAGAGGGCGGAGCCTTGCGGGACTCCGACTGTGACGTGACGGGGGCGGGATCGCGTTCCCTCGACTCGATATCGGAACGAACGGTTCGACAAGTAGTCTCGTATGATGAGCACGAGTCTGTCTGGCACTCCCACGTTATACAGTTTGTATATCAAACCGTTGTGCCAGACTTTGTCGAACGCCTTCGCTATATCGAAGAAGAGGGCTCCTGTCGGGATGGACCCGCTTAGTTTTTCGGTTGGTTAACATCCAACGTTTCCGGAACCAATGTCACGGCTACGATCTGGAGTTTATTTGCGATTAGAGACTTGTTTCTATACAAATAGTAAGCGAATGTGTTATCGGCGAAGCGTGAATTTAAATAGCCCACATGAGATATGAGGTAGAAGTCACAATTTTATGGCAAAATTAAATTCAACCAGTAACAGTTCAAAAGAAGTTTTCAACCTATTTTTGCTCATAATAACATTTTAATTTTATTCTCCGTAGTTTTGTTAATACTTTCATGAACTGCTGCCATCTGTTGTTTCGTTAAAAAAACTGACTAGAACTAGACTAGAACCACTTATTCAGTTTTATGATATCCTGGTGGCATCTTGAAGAGTTGACGCGTGTTCGGAGTATCGAGTGTGCGCCCAACGAGGTTGGCATATTGCGCATGTATTTTATTTACATAACAAGAAATACGTTTCCGCTACTTTATTGTGTTTAATAAATTGTATTTGATACAAAAAATGTTGAACATAGATTAACTACTAACTATACTGTCTATTACTTATTTGATGAATTTTTTGGTGGAAGGAAGTTCTCAACATTTGTCATTAACACATCAGTTTTACGACTCACATCATTAAGTAATAAATAATTCGTTTCAAAAGGTCGTCTTACATAAATCGTTATCATAAGTAAAATTTGATAAATAAAGAGTTTGTTTTCGACCCGAAAGGACAAAAAGAAGACAATTGAAACTTCAGAATAGTATAAGATTTGATGTGTCTGTCTTGTGATTACGAATAAGGACTTCTTTTGAAAGCATATAAAGCTAAATTCACTATAGTTGACTTGACCAAAAGAATCACTTTTCTATTTCTCTATGTCTCTCCGTCTCTCTTTTTTATTTTGTCCATACTAAATTTCTGTACTAGCTTCTGTTTTTACCCACACTGCTGTACTGTTTCTGAGCGGACCTCCAGTAAAGTTCAGTAGCTAGCTAGCTGTATCCAATCAATATACATGGCGTGGGTGTAACGGCTACATGCGACACCAGGAGACCATAATCGAAGGGAAAGTTTCACAATATATGAATAAGCAAAAGAGATAGCATCTTACGACATATCCAACGTAAATGAAAAAGAGGCATGAAATATTTTCCCTACAAATCAAACAATAACATCGTCAACATCTCGAAGATTCTTTCTATTGTGAAAAAAATGACGTGAATGAATTTAAATTAATTTAATGATTTATCAACTCCTAATTTCGCATAAAGCTACCACTAGCTACTGTGAAGCCTCAGGGAGAAGATATCTATGTTCAAATTGGAAATGTTTTTGGTGGAAAGATTCGGCTTGCTCTGAATTTGGGACCGGGACAACGATATCGAATACTTAGAGTTTTTTATTGAGCTCCCCATAAAATATCAAGCAGCAAAGATTTGGCATTATGTTAAAACCATATCAGAGTATTACGATAGTGATTTTATTTGTTGGTTCCATGTCCTATCCATCAAAAAAATTCAGAAATAAAAGTTTGATTCTCGAAGGACTCATTCTTTTTCTATTAACTTAAGCGAAGCCGCGACTAAAATTTATTTCCTAAAATTGTCGTTTAATATCACAATGTAAATGTAAATAGCTTATTTTGTTTCAATTTTACTGATACATTTCTTTGAGCAGGTTCATTTGCGAAGCAGCTGCTCTTGAGTTGTTAGGTCTCCTTTGGAGACGCTCGGGCAGCTGTTAGCAAATCGCACCCCTCCCGTGAGTGAGCCTTTGCTCGCCCATCTATCCTGGTGGAAACTGGAAAGGCCTCTGGGTCATTACTGATCTCTCATTCATAAAATAATAATAATAATTAAAAAAAAGCATTTGCTTGGCAATAGTCTCGGGGGGATCGGGGAATCGTTTAGTGCTCGTTAGGCTCAGCGAGTTAATTAACTGACAGAAACAGCCTACTGAGTTTCTCGCCGGATCTTCTCTGCGGGTCGCGTTTCCGATCCGGTGGTAGATTCTGCGAAGCACTGCTCTTGCTAGGGCTAGTATTAGCAACACCTCCGGTTTGAGCTTCGAGATCTCACCTATTACGCTGCGCTTGGGTAACGCTGATATAGCCTGTTAAGGATATCAGCATAGGTGAAAAAAGTTTTTACTTGAATGGTAGGTGAATCCATTTTGTGACATATATGATGATAACCGAAATATTTTAAACTCACGGTCTATTTCGTGATATGTTTCCCACTAGAGTCGTTGAGTCGTTAGCTATTAGACGTGAGCACCATCTGGATGAGACCCTTTTTATCATCAGCACAATTATTATTGCGAATTTAGAGTTAAGACGGTTGTTCGCCGCCTCTTTGGGATCCAATGAATCCTTCTTGAAAGTGTAGGATTTTCAAAAATGCATTACTAAAGAATGTAATTTTGGAAATGAAAATTTGAAACTCACGCACGACCATTCCCGCTTCTTTACGTGCATGACGTAAAATTAACAAAATTATTTTAATCTGAACTAAATCCGTTTTTTTTGAAGGTTATAGCATCATACCAGAACTTTCAATTAACGTTGTGAAGTGATCATTCCCGTTGGCCTCTTAAAAACCATTAAGGGACTCTACTGCAGGAGAGGACGAGGACTCGGAGAACTTGGATCTAAATAAGCGAATTAGTTATCGAATCCAAAAGTAGGTCTATTGGAATTTTTACAGAAGAATAAGAGATAGAATACAGTCACAAAATATAAACCAGTTCCATTGAAAATTGGAACTTATAACAAAACTACTACTAAACGCAATTAATTTTTTTCTTACATTAGAAAGAGATGAGAAAGTCGACTTCCTAAGGCATGATTCACTTTGCAAAACGCATTTATACACCTCCACAGGGGTTATATAATCCCAGTGCTATTCGGTCTGTAAGCTAGGTTCTTTGAGGTTGTGCAGAAATATGTAGTACCAGGACATAATGAGCACGTTAGAGTTAGTTTTTCATGTAAACTCCATCTCGTGTTCATGGTCCAAATTGCGATGAATCGAGGTTCGAGTTGAGAGCCGCTTATGAACCCAGTTCTTTAGTAAACCGACAGATGGGTTCCTTTTTTTTTTTTTTTTTTTTTCGGGCCGGGGGCCGAACCTCCTACGAGGTCCCCGCGCCTAGGGGGCGCGCGGGGTATGTGAGACTCAACGATCTGCAGGTGTTGAGAGCAGATCGCGGGCCCAAGGATTTTAGGGCCCACCCACTAAACGACTCCCCTGCACTCTTACACCCGACGTCCGATCTCCGTCCGGGGTCAGAACCCGTTCAGAGTAGGGGGGTTCCCGCGGTCAACACTACAACCAGACACGCGGCGCCACCCCGAGGACGCCCGACCGACGGGTCGTCGAGGCGATAGTCGACGACCAACGACGTCGGTCTCCGCGGTACGGCAGCCCTACCAGGCCGCCCGGGCGGTGCCGCTGGTGTTCCGGGATACCCCGCTGGGCCAGAACCAGCCTGCCGGGTCGGAACGCGATACACCGCCGACCGGGTTGCTCTTCAACAGTATGTTCGGCGACGACAGCGACGACGAAAATGCGGACCGCATCGCAGTCCGCAGCCGCCGACGCGCCGTCCCGTCCTCCTGGTGCCAGCGCGCTAGAGTGACGGTAGCGTGCGGCGCAGCCTCAACCCCCTTAGGTCGCCCCGTGACCATCACCGGGAGGAGACTGCCTCCTCATAGGGGCTGGAGCTGGACAAACGCCCTCCTCCGAACCCCGGCTCGACGGCGGCGGCACGGCGCCGAGAGGGAAGAAGAGCTCTCCCTCTCCCGTTCCGCCGCCTCCTTCTGCGAGATGGTGGACTCGCAGAAGTCGAGCATCGCCTGCCAGGACTCGTCGCTGCCGAGCATCGTAGCCACGACGGTCGGAAGCGACAAGACAGATGGGTTCCTTAGCTCAACATCGTCCTTATATTAAAATATATCACTTGAATTTTCACCGTGGTCATGCATTAGATTAACTGAGCTTTGTTTGAAGTAAATTCATATTTTTCTAGAGAACGTTTTTGGTTTCATTTTGTAGTCACATTAATTCATATTCTCTTTCATACAAAAATTATGTTTGCGAAATTATCTTAAATTATTTTTTCTAGAGAGTAAGTGGATCAAAGTTTATGAAGTTTATCTTCAAACGAATACACTGCGTTGTTAGAAAAAATTATGTTGCTATTATTGCTTGGAAATCACGTGTTGTATAAACGTTATGTTACAATCCATATTTTTTACTTGTTATTTATTGTGTACCTATATTTTCTTTTTTAGCTTGTAATGTGTATTGTGTGGCTAGTAAATAAATAAATAAGAACGCGTGCCATTTTAACTGTTGCCTGTTTTGGTCAGGTTGTCAACAGGCCAGGTTGCCAGGTTGGTCGTAACAACCTGGTTCGACGGGTCGTAACTCTGTTCCTCCAGCCCTCACTCTCTTCTGATTAAGTCAGTTGCGAGATCCAAGACACGTGGATTTTTCCTCTGGTTACCAGGACCTCGTCGTTCGGTTCACAATAAATTATGTTATCATTAACAAATACACAGTTTCCAATGATGTAAGGCCGTAATATGAATGTGTATACGTCTCAGTACCACCACTTTGGCTATTTCTGCAGCGAACTAGTAATGCGAAGGGAGGACAAGCGTTGTACAATTCCATTGAGACTGAGATTTCACGTTCAAGGTGTCTTCATCCATGTTGTGACTCCTATGGGTTCCGGTCACCACTTAATAAGCTCGTTCCCTCCACTGCGCAAAGAAAAAGAATAAATAAATAATAAATTGGAAAATCTGTCCTGTGAATATGAATAAGGATACTTTTTGATAGTTTGTAAAGTTAATTTAATTATACTAGTGGTCCCCTGGTAGTCGAAATTCGACTATAACTAATGGAAATTATAAGTTTGTACACTATTATGATTTTGTTGTCAAAGACTATTATATAAAATACTTCTTTAATCACAGATTTCGTCAAAACTACATTTTAGACAAATATGAATAAAGAGAAAACAATATTTAATCTATTCTCAGTTTGACAGCCTATAACTGACAGACAGCAAAGAAAAGTTTGACAATAAACAAAAAATATGCATGCGTGTGTGCGTCAAATACATGGTAGTGTGTGTAATATTTTTTTTTTGAATTAATGTATATTTTAGGCATAATTAAAAAAAATATTAGCATTCTGCACTCATTCTCTATATTCTCTATAAGTGTGGGAAATTTCATACTCCTCCGTCCGCGCAATTTTCGTGAAAAGCGATACAACGTTTTCTTTCACGTATTAATATATAGATTTGACTTGACCAACATATATTTTATTTTTATTTTAACTCTCTGTTTGACTATTTGCCCGTGCAAGCTTCTAAAACTGAGATTGTGCTTAGTTTGATCGAGCTTTCAGTAGCTGTTTTATACAACCTCCAATCAATCATACATTGCGTGGGTGTAACCATTGCATGCGATACTAGGAGATCATAATCTAAGGGAAAGTTTCACAATGAACGAAAGAGTAAAAGAGACAACATATGGCGTATTCAACGTAGATGACAAAGAAGAATGAAATGTATTACCCCGATATCAAATATGTACTCATCATCAACATCTGGAATGGCCAATAATTTTTTTACACAAATGTCTGGTGGTTTCGGAGACATTTAAAATAACAGTAGTAGTCGATCAGTACTAGAAAATAAATAGCCAGAACCGTTGCAAAAATAAGAGCGATGGTAAACAGTAGATACGATCCCTTGTTTCTGATCTCGAATGAACTTTTTGGCGGGAACGGGAGGAGTGAAGTTGTGTGATTTGTTTTATTTTGTCAATTTGGTGTTTCTTGAGGTTTAAATGTGTAATAACGGTGGTTTATTATCTATTTAGTATCTGTGAAACTGCACAAATGTGGGAAAATGAAACAAAGCTGCTAAACGTAACTTCTCGGGATCCCCCAGAAAGTCCACTGAAATAGTGTCAGTAAATGACCACCATTTTACTGAGATTATATTTCATCCCATATCATCTCATCTCATTTCATTTCATTTCATTTCATGCCATGTTTCATATTAATCAACTTCCATTTCGTAAAATCATTTTTCATTTATAAAAGTTTTTATTAATATTATAAATTAAAATATGACATGACTTAACGGTCTTAGTTACCAAGTCATAAAATCCCTTATAACAAAAAAAAAAGATCTCGAGTGTCGCGAATAATAAGTAGGCGGCGTCTCATTTCTCGATACCAGAACAACAGAAGCTTACAGAAGTAGTCGGATTCCTCTTCAACGAAGGTGCTACGTTTTATTACTATAACTATTCTTGTATTATTGGTATGATATGTTATCAAAATTATTGCAAGTAAAATTATTAGAGCTTAATAAATTTGTTGAATGTCACAGTTTGAAACAATTTACCTCCAGGAACGATAGTCAGAGATAAAACCAGCGACCTTCTCTTTTTAATACGAAATGCAAATTGTCATAGCATAATTTGGAGCACAGTAAAAATAAAGTTTAAATGTTTATTTTTTTGGTTAGAGCTGAATTTTACTGGTGCTTTTACTAATAATGACGAATCATGACGAATTGGAACCGCTCATAATACAGTAGTTCATCGCGGAGAAGCAGTAGAAATAATAGGGCCAAATTTGAGTAAACGGCTTATTTGTCAATCAATTGACATTCATGTCTGTCAATTCTACGAATAACTTGACATCAGGTGTATCGTGAACACGTTCGCCGATTTATTGCAATAAAACATATTTATTATTATCTTCTTGTTCTTCTTCTTTCTAGCGTTTTCCCGGTCTAGTACCAGGGCCCGCTTTCCTACTGCTCCACTTTGCCCGGTATTCGGCATTCTTCTGGGTGAGGCCTCCATACCACATCCGACCAGCGCTTCTTGGGTTTATTTAATTATCTTAACAACTAGCCGTACTCGCCTGCTTCGCTGGGCATTTAAAATTAACATTATTATTTATTGTCATTATTATTAGGGAGTCCAACACTCATATAAATATTAGCCTATTCATTAAGTACATGTATTTTCTGCATGGATACGAAGTTTCAAGTTAATCGGATGCATGATTCAGTAGTTACAACGGAACATTTGTAAAAACCACTGTAGATTTATATATTGGTATAGATATAGATAAATAAAAACATTTCTTATTATCGAAGGTAAAAATTAAAAAGGATCTCTACCAGGACCTAGAACTAACCAACTAGAAATATTTTAATGTCCTAGTGAGAAGCTATAGAGTGGACCTGCCCTCTGTGTTCGAAGACCATTAAACGGCGTAGCTCCGTATAATTCGTAGCCAGGCAAGAGCAAGATGCACACACATATGAACGTTTTCCTTTGACCGACTCTAGTTCCCGCTTTGTAAGAACAGGATTGTGTTTTTCGTTTGGTTAACATCCAACATTTCCGGAACCACTGTCACGGCTACGGTCTGGAGCTTATTTGCGATTAGAGACTTTTTTCTATACGAATATTAAGCAGACGTGTTATCGGCGAAGCGTGAATTTAAATAGCCCACGTGAGATATGAGGTAGAAGTCACAATTTTATGGCAAAATTAAATTCAACCAGTAACAGTTCAAAGGAGAGTTCAACCTATTATTGCTCATAATAATATTTTAATTTTATTCTCCGTAGTTTTGTAAATACTTTTATGGGCTGCTGCCATCTGTTGTTTCGTTATAAAAACAGACTAGAAGTACTTTTTCAGGTTTATGATATCCTGGTGGCATTTTGAACACTTGACACGTGTTCAGAGTATCGAGTGTGCGCCCAAAGAGGATGGCTATAGCGCATGTGCAGAATACAACAAGTGTCCATAAATACATAACCACTATTTATTTTTAAATAGTTCATAAATTGTAGTCGACACAAAAAATATATATATTTTTCATTAATTGTTTGATCATTTTACTCAAAGAACCTTAAATTAACAGAAAGTTACTCTACAAAGAGCAACATCCGTCATGTACAGCAGTATCCGTCAACTTAATGTACATAGCTTAGCTTATATCTAAATAGATGGGTAACGGAATCTTATAAACAAAATTCACTTACTTCAAAAATTTCCGCACGTATCAAAGGCCGATGACAACACAATAACAGTTTTACTATCGTAGTGCAGTCTTATATCTATCTAGTCGAGAGCCATCAGGTCTATAAAATTAGTGTTTTTGTTGATATTTCAGTATTATATATAGAAACTGTTATTAAAGTTATTAAAACTAAAATCTATTAAATCCATAACCTTTTTTTTTTTAACGCTGGGGAATCCATTTACGGATACCCGGTCGAGGGGGGTAACGGACCGGGTTATGTCGGACTCTGGCGCCTCCTGAGAGGAAGAAGGGGAGAAGTGAAGGGCCGAGGTCCTTCACCTCCCCCAATTTGGAGGTGAATTTTGAATTAAAAAAAATTTGGTGAATCCATAACCTGCGTTTTGCAAGTAGACAAAACAAATCCCGTAATGGGGATTTTTTCCCTGTGGTCACAAAGCCCCTAAAGAGGTTATGTACGACGACGACATACTAGGATCTCATGATGATACTGGAGTCTTATTTAACGCTATATTTTATTTATATTTATAATGACATCTCGCGTGTTTTATACTAATATAGGATCACCGAGAACTCTCAAGTTAACCGGTAGGTAGATCTGATCAATGATTTCTATAATGGTTACCAATTTTTTTTAGATTAAACTCACGGCCTCTCTCGTGATATGTGTCGCACCAGAGTCGTTATTAGAAGGTGAGTCCACTTTTTTTATATATTTTTTATTGTCCGTGTAGGCAGACGAACATACAGCTCACCTCATGGTGAGTGGTTACCGTCACTCATGAACTTAGTCAAGCCGCTGCCTACCGCTTAATACTCTCCTCAAGCTCCTTCTCGTTTTAAGAAGGATATGTCGTTACGCTCGGGAAACACCGTGAGGGGAGCTCATTCCAAAGCTGGATGGTACGTGGCAAAAAGATATCTCGAAACGCACTTTGGCTAGCCACTTTTTATCTTCAACACAATTGTAAATTTAGAGTGTAGGCGCTTTTTTTTTTTTATTGCCTTTGTAGGCAGACGAGCATACGGCCCACCTGATGGTGAGTGGTTACCGTCGCCCATGGACTTCAGCAATGCCAAGGGCAGAGCCAAGCCGCTGCCTAGCGCTTGTTTGTCGCCTCTTTGTAATCCAATGAATCTTTCTTAAAGGCGTAGTATTTTCAAAAATGGATTCTTTTAAAACGTAATTATAAATTTGGAACTCGTCTACGCCCCAGTAACATTCCTGCTTCTTTATGCACGCAAAATAAACTATATTTTAATACAAATTAAATTCGCTTTTTCCATGATTATCGCATCATACCAGAATTTTGTGAAGCGCTTTTTTTGTCTTGCTTAGATCTGTGGACGAGCTCACAGCCCACCTGGTGTTAAGTGGTTACTGGAAAGCCCATAGACATCTACAACGTAAATGCACCACCCATCTTGAGGTAATAAGTTCAATAATAAGATATAATTTATTTTCAAGATCTCGTCAAATATTCTAGAACGCTCCTTAAATAATTTGAATTACATATAAATGCGTCCAAGCGGTGCGCTTTGTACACAATAGTAGTATTATGCCTAATAATTATTAATAATAATGATACTTTGATGGGAAATAGTTAAATAACTTAAAAACGTTAACATGACAGGCTGTGGTATACGTAGTAAAGTGTCGACTAAACCAACCCACCATTACATTCTCGCCTATGCCTAACCGGGTAGCTTACAAAACTTAACTGTATAGACGGCACCACAAACGTCTAGTTCGAAGAGCTTCTAGCGTAAGTATCCTCGAGCAAGCATTGTCTTCATATGCACTTTTGATCTATGTAAATATGCAAATTAATTATCTAGTCCAAAAGAGCAGTACATAAATAAGAATAATAAGTAGAATATAGTCACAAAACATAAATCACTTCCATTGAAAATTGGAACTTGTAATAAAACTACTAAAGGCAATTTATCTTTCTCTTACATTAGAAAGAGACAGGAAAAGTCGACTCCCCAAAGCAAGATTCTCTTTGCTTGCAAAACGCATTTATACACCTCCGTAGGGTTATAAAATCCCAGTCCTCACTCAGTCTGTGATGAGGCCCTTTGAGGTTGTACAGAAATATGTACTACCAGGACATAATGAGCACGTTAGAGTTAGTTTTTCAAGTAAACTCCATCTCGTGTTCACGGTCCAAATTGCGATGAATCGAGGTTCGAGTAGAGAGCCGCTCATGAACCCAGTTCTTCAATTAACCAACAGCTGGACTCCGTAACTCATAAGCGTCCTGATAACAATTTCAAAATGAAAGAGGTATATCTCAACTTTTAAAAAAATTTCGTCGTGATCACTCTATACTAAATCTACGTCAACGGTTTTTTTTCAGTGTGCCTGGCAGCCGTTGAAAGGACAAACGGAAAATGATCGAAACCTCAGAATAATAGATTTCATGTGTCTGTCCTATGATTATGAATAAGGGCTTCTTTTAAAAACACAAAAAACTAAATTAACTGTAGTTAGTTGACTTGACAAAAAAAAAATCATTTTTTATTTTGCCTCTCTGTCTTTTTGTTTGTCCATACTAAGTTTCTGTACTAGCTAGCTTCTGTTCTTTACCCACACTGCTGTACTGTATGTACTCTTTCTGAGCGGACCTCCAGTCCTAGCTACCTACCTACCTGTATTTATCATAAACATGGCGTGGGCGTAACGGTTGCATGCGACACCAGGAGACCATAATCGAAAGGAAAGTTTCACAATGAATGAACGAGCAAAAGAGATAGCATATTACGCCTTTCCAACGTAAATGAAAAAGAGGCATGAAATATTTTTCCTTGAAATTAAACATTGACCACTAACATCTGGAATAGCTCGTTCTTTTTCTCATTAAATGTCTGATTTCGGTGACATGAGATACAACGAACGTTATGAATTTAAATTAATTTAATGATTTATCAATGAGTTAAGTTTTTTTCCGTATGTATATACATAATTCGACTTTTTCTTTTTATCGATACAGCAATTGGATTTTTGCGGTAGCATTGTTACCAGTGTCGAATTTATAAAAATTATCAATTTGTTAAATGACAAACGTTGTAGAGCGGAATGTAATGATGATGATCTATTCTAATCAGAGAAGCCACGTCCAGTGATTTTGATTCATTTTCCGACACTTGTGCACCTTCACGGAGGCTAAATGGTTCATAAACCACCGTTAATTCATGTTTGAACATGAATAATGTTTCTTCAACTAACAAAACAAAACAATTTCCAAGATGAACAAGATGAATGTGTATTAATATTATATCTTCTGTTAGTATGGTGTATTTATATAGCGGAGTGATAATATATAGGGATAAGCTGTCTATGTTTAAATTGAAAATATCTTTGTATGGAAAGTTTTCCGGGTTTCTCTGAATTTGGACTTGAACAACGATATCGAATACCTAAACTTAAAGCTTTTTATAGAGCTACACCACAAAATATCGAACAGCAAAGAATTGTCATCTTATTAAAACCGTATCACACTAATGTGATAGTGAGATTGTTTATTTATTGGTTTTACATCCTAACCACTCAACCTGTCATTGTGAAATTTTTACAAATTGTCAGGGCTACAGAAAATACAGAAATAAAACTTTGATATGAGTCGACTATTATCAAAGCCGGCAATCTGACTTTTGGACAATGATGGTAAATCAGAAAAACGAATTATTGACTTTGTATTCCATTGGCAGTCACAAAACTCTTCGGAACGACATCTTAGATAAATAACAGGTTAACTATTAACCTTTATTTAATGCAGGTTTTGAACCGTATTCTTTGAAGGAGACGATTATATTCAAATTAATCTGTATTGACATATCAATAAAAAACTTTTGTCCAAATGCACAGATTGCCACCTTTGATAATAGACGACTCATATTCGAGTGATATATCATTTTTCCACTAACGCAAGTTAAGCCGTGGCTAAATGCCAACTTATCTAATATATAAAATTCTCGTGTCACAGTTTTCGTTGCCATACTCCTCCGAAACGGCTTGACCGATTTTGATGAAATTTTTTGTGCTTATCCGGTATCTATGAGAATCGGCCAACATCTATTTTTCATCCCCCTAAATGCTAGGGGTAGTCCACCCCTAAATTTTTTTTTTATTTTTTAGACAAAAATTTTTATTTCAATTTTTTTATGATACAGCATACAAAAATACATACAACCCTAAATTTTCGCCCCTCTACGATCAACCCTTATTTTTTATTTGCTAATTAAAAATTTTAAATTTTTTTGCGAGAATTTTGTTTTTATTTTGTCATGACGTAGAATAAAAAAATTCATATTACTCTGAAATTTTCACCCCTCTATGATCAACCCCTATTTTTTATTTGTTAATTATAAACTTTAATTTTTGTGGCAAGATTTTCATTTTTATTTTTATTTCGTCATGAATTAAAATAAAAAATCTGATGTTACTCTCAATTTTTCATCCCTCTATGATCAACCGCTATTTTTTATTTGTTAATTATAAACTTTAATTTTTTTGGCAAGTTTTTTATTTCATTTTGTTATGACTTAAAATAAAAAAAATCATATTACTCTCAATTTTCACTCTTATATTATGATCAACCCCTATTTTTCCACCCCGATTAATTATTTTTTTTCTATGCACAGATCTGCAATAAGGTTGCAAGATAGCAATCAAATTTTATAATTGTAGTACGATAAATTCTTATTCAGAGTTTATAATTTCAAGTTCCTTTAATTATGATTTTTTTAAAATTGAATTTGATCTCCCGCCCTCGCCGGTCGACTACTGATCAACTATCAATTGATCAGCTATCCCCGCCAGGTGTCACCACTCATCCAGCAAACATCACGTAGTAGGGATGAGGACGAAGCCGGTCTCCTGTCTTACTTACTCACTATACATCATAGATTATACACTTAATATATAATTTGAGAGCTATACAATACTATACATTTTTCAGCCATGTTTTTTTGGTTTTATTTGTGTATCAATAGTATGTTCAGTAGGTCTGAGAATCGGCTACTATCTATTTTTCATACCCCTAAGTGAAAAGGGTTGTCCACCCCAAACATTTATTTTTTATTTTAATTTTTTGGATATTTTTTTTGTTTATAACGAGGTATTATGTGGTTAAATGAGGTTTTTTTTCTACAGTAGAATTTCCCTAGAAATCTTATTTAAGGCAACACAACGTTTGCCGGGTCAGCTAGTCTAATATATAAAATTCTCGTGTCACAGTTTTCGTTGCCATACTCCTCCGAAACGGCTTGACCGATTTTGATGAAATTTTTTGTGCTTATCCGGTATCTATGAGAATCAGCCAACATCTATTTTTCATCCCCCTAAATGTTAGGGGTAGTCCAGCCCTACATTTATTTTTTTATTTTTTAGACAAAATTTTTAATTTCTATTTTTTTATGATACAACATACAAAAATACATACAATCCTCAATTTTCACCCTTCTACGATCAACCCTTATTTTTTAATAGCCATTTTAGTAATTTAATCATTTTTCCTCTCCGGTCGAAAACTGATCAATCGTCATTTAATTAGTTATCCCCGCCAGATGTCTACAGGTGTCACTTCTGACCCAGTAAACAGCACGGAGTAGGGATGTTACCTCTACAGTTTTCGGCTATTATTAGTGTTTATGCTTCAAGCGTAGTAGTTAAACATTTTTAGTTCATCGCGTTGCATGTCAGATGGAAAATCTACAAAAAAAATCCCTAAAGATTTCACTAACGATACAATCACAAATGTCGACGGATATCCAATATATCGTCGAAGGAATCCAGATAATGGCGGACAATCATTTATTAAAAACATCAGCAACACAGACATTGATATTGACATTCGTTAGGTCGTGCCATATTCACCCCTGCTGAGCAAAACATACAATGCTCATATTAATGTTGAGTTCTGCAGTTCTGTGAAAAGCATCAAATACATTTGCAATTATGTCCATAAAGGCAGTGACATGGCGGTGCTTAGAGTGGAAAATATGAATGTACCATGGCACACAAACATTCGCTTGAGGCGTTAAACAGGACATTGAAAGATATTAAAAACAACGACAAACTATTTGGTGGCACTCGGTTAGTCCTTTCAGGTGACTTTAGACAAACACTTCCCGTCATTCCACGTTCAACATACGCTGGTGAAATCAACGCCTGCTTAAAATCATCGACATTGTGGCGTAATGTTGAAATAGTACAGCTGAAAGTAAATATGCGCGTTCAAATGCTTCAAGATCCATCCGCTGAAACATTCTCAAAACAACTCTTAGATATCGGTGATGGAAAAGTCACTATAGCTGAAACTGGATACATAAAATTAGCGAATGATTTCTGCACTATCATTGATTCGCAAAATTCTCTCATTGAACAAATATTTCCCGATGTACACACGAATTACATAAATCTCGAGTGGCTTGCAGAAAGAGCAATGTTAGCTGCAAAAAATGTGGATGTTGACATTTTAAATCTGAAGATACAACAGTTATTGCCAGGGGACTTGGTATCATATAAATCTATTGATACAGTTTGCGATGACACTGAAGCTGTAAATTTTCCAACAGAGTTTTTGAACTCACTGGATTTGCCAGGCATGCCACCACATAACTTACAATTGAAGGTTGGATCTCCAATTATTTTGCTTCGTAATTTGAACCCGCCACGGCTATGCAACGGTACGCGATTAGTCATTAAAAATTAATGAAAAAAGTTATCGAAGGCACCATTTTAAATGGCAAGTTTCGAGGTGAAAATATATTGATAGCACGAATACCTATTATACCCACAGATGTGTCAATTCAATTTAAGCGTATTCAATTTCCGATTAGATTGCCATTTGCAATGACTATTAATAAATCCCAAGGCCAAACAATGTCTGTTTGTGGCTTAGATTTGAGCACACCATGTTTTTCACACGGACAATTATACGTTGTATGCTCTCGAGTGGGTAAACCATCAAGTTTGTTTGTATTAGCTAAAGACGGGCTAACAAAAAATATTGTTCACGCTGCAGCATTAAGAGATTAATATTATGTAATGAATTATTTATATATATATAATTATTACTTTTAATAAATTAAAACAATTAATGTTCGGTGTTTTGTTATTTTTAAACAACATTCCCTCATCGTTCACAGCGCTCCAGGCCTTTTTCACTCATATTCCACATCCTTATACACTTCCAATAAGTTAGTAATTTTTTTTCTACACTAGAAATTCTCTAGAAATCTTATATATGGCAAGACAACGTTTGCCGGGTCAGCTAGTAATCATTATAATTAAGGCATAAAAAATAAATTGGACCTCTGCCGGAAGTAACTAACTGGAAACTTCTAAAGTCCTAGTGAAAGCCGTTATTGTTGGTGGGTTGGATCAAAGTGGATCACACGGAGGGGATGTGTATTCTGTGCTTGAAGACTATTTAACAGCGTAGCTCCGTAGGGCTCGCAACCAGATCGGACCCACACATAAATGTTATTTTGTGCCTTCTAGATACATATTAGGGAAACAAGTGAAAATCAACGCTGTTCAGGAGAGCAAACATAAAACTTAAAAAAGAATTATAATAAGTACAATACAGCACAATTAACAGCTGTCCACTTTTCTATAATTGAACAAAAATATTAAAATAGTATGTACTTATATAAATCAAGATACCTTTTAAATAATCTACGGACGAGTAGGTAGACTAACGTTATAACATAACAAAGAAATGAAAATAACAAAACCCTAAGAGATCTTAGTAAACTGGAAATTAATCTTCATCAGAATCATTATCCGGAAGCCATTATCCGGAAGGGTGTTGAAAGGAAATTGAGATCATTCATATATGAAGCACCAAAAACAATGTGTGGAGAAATTATTTGATACTGATGTTACTACTTGACATAATATATTTTAATTCACAGGTAACACAGGTCGCGGTCATAATTTTATTAATATTTTATTAGTAAGCCTACGACTCGAATCAAAGGAGAACTCAAACTATTTGTTGTTACAATGAAAATTTAATTTCATTAACAGCAATCTTGTTGATCCTTTCATGGGCTGCTGCCATCTGTTGCTACATTATATAAACAGACTAGAAGCACTTTTTCAGGTTTATGATATCCTGGTGATATTTTTAAGACTCGACGCGTATTCGAAGTATCGAGTATGCGCCCAACAATATGCCAATATTGCGCAGGTGCGAAATGCAAGCAAGTGTCCAGAAATACATTTTACTGTTTTATTTATTTATTTATTTATAATTTTTTATATTTGATAGTATAAAAGCGAACTTAATGCCATAGGCATTCTCTGACAGTCTGTCTACCTTAGGGGAGTGCAGAGATGAACCTTGATAGGCTTAGTGTGATGATAGTGATAGTTTATAGTTTAGTTGAAGGGGTTAGTCTTTTGGGAGAAGGGGAAATGCAGATATAAGAGATATAAAATATCAAATAAATCAATTATTAACACTACAGGTGAAAAAGATCATCATGTTTGCATTTCCATTTATTCAGAGTATGCCAGCAGAAAATAAAATCAGACATTGCATTAATGATTTCATGCAGACAATTTCTAATGTTAATAATTATTATGTCATGACACCATGCAAATCAGAAAATATATTTTATACTATTGACATTAATTGCATGATAAAAAATAAATGTATTATTATGACAAAACCTAACAAATTCTATTTAGGTAGCTACAATTTTAGACAAGTAGCAAACTCGCTACATTATTTTTTACACATTTATCTAGCCATGAATTTGGCTAATCAACCTACTGCTTCTTTTGAGCAGAAAAAAAATATGACATCTATTAATTTGGAATCCGTTCCAAGTAATTTAAATTAATTACTAAGACAACAGAGTTTACCTCTTGCAGTAAATATGATTTTTTTGGACACAGCCCATCAACAAATAATATTTCTTTGAAAACAACTGTGATCAACCTGGTGCATCAGAACTTACAAGGATTGATGGGTAAAGAACTTGAAATTGATTTGTTCCTAGATTATAATAAAGTCAATGTTCTATGTGTTACTGAACATTGGCTTAAAAAATATGAATTAAATTGTAATTTTAAAAATCACCAGGTTGTAAGTTCCTTCTGCAGAGAGAATGCTATACGAGGTGGCTCACTGATCATTGTTAATAAAGATTATAAATGTAAGGAACGTAGAGACATTGTGAGCCTCTCTGTGGAACGGATTATTGAAATGGCATGTGTAGAGCTTGAGCGATTCATTGTTGTAAGTGTGTACAGGCCCCCGAATTCGTTATATGATTTTTTTGAAAATATAATGGAACGTGTTTTATTAAAGCTTTCTGTTTCTAATAAACATGTTTTTATTTGTGGTGATTTTAATATAAATTTATTAGAAAATACAAATGCCACTATTAGACTCAGAACATTGTTAAAATCATATAACCTTAGCAATCTATTTTCAGAGCCCACAAGAATAACTAGCACATCGGCAACCTGTATAGATAATATTTTCACAAATGTAAAACCTTTAAATAAATGCATTATTAATCATTTAAGTTCAGACCACAGTGGACAATTCTTATCTTTTAAAATTAAATCTGTTTCAGATGTTAATAGTACAAGAAAGCTACCGTTTGTTCCTATTAATATTAGACGTTTGGAGAAGCTTAGAGGTAAAGTTTTGGCAAAAATTCCGAATGTTTGTTATAGTGAAGATCCTAATGTTCATTACATGGATTTATTTAATGTTATTCATTCTGAATTTAGTGCCATCTTTACTTCTAAAACTCTGATCTTACATAATAAAAGATCATTCAATGAATGGGCGACTGTTGGAATTCACAAAAGTAGGCAGAGATTATACGATCTCTATCATGAAAAATCATATAATCACAATAAGTCATTTCATGAGTATGTCTCTAAATATTCCAAGCTGTTTAAAAAAGTCTGTACATTGGCCAAGTCATTGCACTTAGGCAATCTTATAAAAAATGCACCTGACAAAATTAAAATGACTTGGAATATCATTAATAGGGAGACTGGGAATGTCAGAAACAGCAATGCTGAATTAACTTTAAAAATCAATAATCGAATAATAACTTCTCATCAAGAAGTGGCCAGTGCCTTTGAGCACTACTTTGCTGATATCCCAGCTTCTACCACTAAATCTTTAATTT
Source organism: Bombyx mori (assembly GCF_030269925.1). Taxonomy (NCBI): domain Eukaryota; kingdom Metazoa; phylum Arthropoda; class Insecta; order Lepidoptera; family Bombycidae; genus Bombyx; species Bombyx mori. Next base: position 4,559,791 of record NC_085107.1, on the reverse strand, counting down.
CATCTCCTACCGTCGCCGAATCATTACTGCAAAATCATGTTGATAAATGCAGTGTTAACTTTAAGTTCACAAATATTGATATAAAGGACATAATTGATAATTTCAAGCTCATCAATATTAAGAAAACTGGTGATTTATGGGGAATTTCAATTAATGTTATAAAATCCATTATTGATATAATTGCACCTTACCTTGCTACAATATTTAATGACTGTATTGATGGTGGTGTGTTTCCTGATCTAATGAAATATAGTAAAATAATACCTTTATTTAAATCTGGTAGTACTTTTGACCCCTCTAACTTTAGGCCCATTTCTGTACTACCTACATTGAGTAAAATTTTTGAAAAAATTATTCTGGAACAACTTTTGAACCACTTCAATTCCAATAACCTACTTCATAACAAACAATATGGATTCACTAGAGGTCGGTCAACTATTGATGCAGGTGTAGATCTCATTAAAAATATTTTTCAGGCTTGGGAAGAGTCGCATAATGCCCTTGGGGTTTTCTGCGACTTATCTAAAGCTTTTGATTGTGTTGAGCATAATACATTGTTGAGGAAATTACACCATTATGGTATTAGGGGCGTTTCATTAGAACTTATTAAATCTTATTTATCCGGAAGAATCCAAAAGGTAGACGTTAAAGGAACGAGATCTTCCGGTGTCTTACTTAATATGGGTGTTCCTCAGGGTTCCATATTGGGTCCCTTCCTATTTCTTGTATATATCAATGATTTACCTAAGTTTATCGAAACCCGTCACGAGGTCGTATTATTCGCTGATGATACATCATTATTGTTTAAAATTAAACGACATTTGGAAGATTATGACGATGTGAATGATGCTATCTCGCGCGTGGTACATTGGTTTAGTGTTAATAATCTGTTATTAAATAACAAAAAAACAAAATGTATAAAATTTACCACACCTAATGTTAGAGAAGTTGACACTAATATTACTGTAAGTGGAGAGACACTGGAGCTTGTGGATTCGACAGTTTTTCTTGGTATAACAGTTGATTCCAAGCTGCAGTGGGGTCCTCACATATGCAAGTTAGCGAGTAGGCTTAGTTCTGCAGCGTTTGCGGTAAAAAAAATTCGAATGTATATTAATGAAGATACGGCACGCCTGGTTTATTTTAGTTATTTTCATAGTGTTATGTCCTATGGCATTTTGCTATGGGGCAATGCTGCCGATGTCGAAACGATTTTCATCCTGCAGAAGAGGGCTATTCGTGCTATTTATAATATGCACCCGAGGGAATCCTTGAGGGACAAGTTTAAGGAAATCAAAATTCTAACTTTAGCGTCCCAATACATTTTTGAAAATTTATTGTACGTGCGTAAAAACATTGAAGAATTCCCCAGAGTCTGCGATTTGCACAATGTGAACACTAGGAACAAACATAGGCTTGCGTTGCCGGCGGCTCGAATTAAGAAAATAAGCAACTCTTTTAGGGGGCTGGGTGTACAGCTTTTCAACAAGATCCCACTAAACGTTCAACTACTACCTGTTCATAGATTTAAGAAAACTGTTAAGGAACGTTTGTGCAACAAGGCATATTATAAAGTTAAGGATTATTTACTAGATGGCACTACGTGGGAATGAGGCGCTCGCTCCTGGCCTTTTCATTTTTCATTATTATTATTATTTTTTTAATTGTATTTTTTGACTTGTTTTTTCTTTTATTGTTAATATTTCTATTTATTTAAAAAAAAGAAAATATTTGAGAAAAAACAAAAAAAAAAAAGCCCGCTGAGTTTGTTTCGCCGGTTCTTCTCAGGACTGTGGCTTTTTTTGGAACCGGTGGTAGAGTTAACATTGTTATTTGTATTTTGACATTCAACAAGTGTGTCATACTGACATCTAAGTTGAAATAAATGATTTTGAATTTTTTGAGTGTTCTCGATAAATTGTAATCTATCTCTATATATAAAAATGAATTGCTGCTCGTTAGTCTCGCTAAAACTCGAGAGCGGCTGGACCGATTTGGTCTTGAATTATTCGTGGAAGTCCAGAGAAGGTTTAAAAGGTAGATAAATATGAAAATGATCAGAATTAAATAAAAATAACAATTTTGTTTTTCCTTTGATGTGTCCCCCCTCGCACGAATTACTTTTGTTTGTTTTAAGTTTATTTTATACAAAAGTTTAGGTCTTTTATTTATCGATTGAGGCACTACGAAGTCTGCCGGGTCAGTTAGATATTTCAAAAAATTTGAACACACGTTAATAATATGCTTTCCATTACTTCATTGAATTTTTTTGTTGAAAGAAAAATTTTCAGACAATAATTCATTAAACACACGTGTTTCACGACTCACATTATTAAGTACTCGTGGTTATTTATTTCAAAAGGAATGAAGCTTACATCAATCGCAAAATACTATTAAAATAGTTATGCATAGTTAAACCCGTCAATTTGATGAAGTTACCGTGCAGTTTATTTATATATGATTTTGTTAGATATTTATATAATATTATGTTTGTTGTTGAGTGGTAGTGGAAACAACAACAACAACAACAACTCAACAACACTACCACTCAAAAGCAAAGTGTTTAATACAAATATAATTCCGACTATGACGTATGGGTGTCAGACCTGGCCTTTAACTCAGAAGAACATCAAAAAACTGCAGACATGCCAACATAGTATGGAGAGAAGCATGCTACATGCTAAAAGAAAGGATAAAATAAAATTAAAAGATATATAAGAGATTAAAAGAGATAAAAACAAAAGTAACGGATGTATCATACACAATTAAAAAATTAAAGTGGAAATGGATAGGTCATTTAATAAGAAGCAAAACAGAAAAATGGGCTAAATTAGTAACTGAATGGTACCCTCGAGATGGGAAAAGATTAAAAGGACGACCGTTCCAAAGGTGGGTAGACGATATAAAAGCTGTTGCTGGCTCTACGTGGAAGAAGAAATGCCACGACCGGAACTTATGGCAGGATTTGGGGGAGGCCTATGCGAAAGCAAAACAATCTTAGCCGATGTCAAATGAAAAGAAAAATGTACCTAAATATGAATTAAGGTTGTTAATAAAGGCTTCTTTATCTTGTGTTTGTTATTTTGATAGATTGGCCTAAATCTATAAGTATAATATTATCTATGTAGTGGAATATTTCATCGTAGTGTGTAGAGTTAAATGATCCTCTGTTACTGTTTCGTTGCTGGGGACATATGAGTGCTGCCGCAGGTTTGAGTCCCAGTCAGCCCCGCACTTGGCTACGGTTCTCTTTTAGAGGACCGCGAAAGCACCATAAGGAGCTACATAGATACTAGATCCTCTCGTCAAACTCGGGGATAGGCTTTTTGCCCCGATACAACCCTTCCTCCTAATATAATTTGTTGTAAGTTGTATTGGGAAAAAGGGCGAAGGCTCTATAGCCGATATGTGTCACGTTGCGACTCTCGTTAATTTTAGGTACAATTAGGAATAGGTATAGTTTCGTTAGGTACTTAAATTTGTAGTTATATCAAACCGCTTTTGTACTCTTGCATCAATGCACCAGCAATATCACCACTAGTAGTTAAGCTAGTTAGAGTATTTGTAGTCTAAGTAAATACACTTGTAGTCATATATAAGTAATTGTTAATTTTTAAAGGAAGACGGCGAGGGTAGAACTAAGAAAGAAGATACATTGAATTGCTTCGTGCTTTGGCGTAGAAGACCTGCTTCACCAGGTTTCTGTTACTTTAAGCTCCCATCAATCAACAATCAAATATCAAACAATACACAAAATTTGCAAGCTACAAAAACAACAGCAGCAACAACACCTTTGCGTTGTAAGGCAAGAGTGACTATATCCCGGAGAGACTGGGTTCCCCAAGACCTTGCTTTTGCCACTGCAAGCGGAACATTAGGACCAATGCAATTTTCAACATCTATACAGTCTAATCCTGACAAAAAAGTGTTTTACTTATTTTAAAAAAGAGCTGCGAGTTTGATTTTTGTTCCTATAGGTCACAAGGCGCACTGCAAGGGGTTATATACCATATACTACATGACGAAATTGCCATTTGTAAATCTATTTATATTTATGATTAGCCGTACTCGCCCGCTTCGCTGGGCATTTAAAATTAACATTATTATTTATCATTGTCATTATTATTAGGGTGTCCAACACTCATATAAACATTATTAGTCTATCCATTAAGTACATGTATTTTCTACATGGATACTTCAATCGGATGCATGGTTCAGTAGTTATAAAGGAACATGCGTAAAAACCACTGTAGGTTTATATATTAGTATATAAATAAGTATACTCGTAGATATAGATGACATCTCACGCGTTTTGTACAATGTAGGATCACCGAGAGTTCTTTACGTGACTGGTATGTGATAGACGTTGTAGAATAGAAAGAAACCGGAAAAGTTGATTTCCGAAGCCATATTACCAATACTCCAATGAGGTTATAAGATCCTAGTGCTTCTCGGGTCTCTGACGTGGTTTTGTGAGGTTGTACAGAAATATGTACTACTAGGATATAATGACCACTTGAGAGTTCATTTTTATATAAACTCCATCTCGTGTTTATGGTCCAAATTGCGATGAATCGAGGTTCGAACAGAGAGCGGCTCATGAACCTAGTTCTTCAGTTAAACGACAGATGGATCTCGTAGCTCATAATCGTTCTTAATACGGATAAAATGAAATAAAAAAAAAAATATTTTTTTTATATAATTTTTTTTTAATTTTCGTCGTGGTCACTCAATATTAAAACTGTGTCAATAGTTTGATTTTTCAGTGGGCTTAAATTAAAAAAGCCTCCTAGCATTTTCCGAGTTAGATCGATAATGTCTTATGTGTGGTGTTGTTTATTTAATGTTTTATTAATATTTTTTATGTAAACACCAAACTACGGTGTAATAATAATCAAAGAGGACATCCACGAGTCCCAATTTTTATTTTTCAAAAGATCAGTAATTAATCCAGGACACTGGTTGTTTAAAAAAAAAGGTTCATTATTAAAATAATCTGCTGTTTACGAAAAAAATAAGTAGTGTAAGTAAGTTAGTTAGTTTGTTAGTAGTAAGTAGCCATCAGATTTGGTTGACAATAAAATAAAATCACATTTTTGAAATAACAGGTGTTGCCAAATGTACTAGGACAACATAACAACTAAGAAGTTAATTGAAAAAAAGGTGGGCTATCTTAAAAACATATATATATAACATACGAGCATAAACAATTTATGTTCTATTGACTATTCTTATTTCTACTATGAATGTTCCATTCAAAATTAAAGCTGTTGTGGCGCAAAATAATTTTATTAAATGTGTCCGTGGGAATATTCATTCCACACAATACTAGGACATCAAGCTACATAGGAGCTTAAGATCCGTAACAATTTCATTTTGAGCCGTAAACAGCAGAATCAGCTTAGTACCTGGATTTGTAAGTTAATTAGTATGTGAATGTAGAGACCTTATAAATTTACAGAAGTAATTGATTGTATGAAATTCAATATCTATTTGTAAACAAATTTTCAAAATTTCGTTCCTCCCTAGCTTTTTTTAGGCAGGCCGCATGTACCAGGGCAACATAAAGAAGAAGAGGGTTGATATCAAGAAGTTTAATCGCTATTTATCTGTTCTGTTTTTATTTAGACCGAAAATATGTCGTAAAACTTCCAAAATGCAGTAAGTGCGAGTATGAAACAAAAATACTAAGACGAATATTAATAGTTACGAGTAATTCAGCAAGTCGAGAATTATTTACTTCAAGAGTACTAGATTTACCAGGTTATGTTGAATACAATCTCAGCAACTATTTCATAATTTTAAAACTATTTCTTTGTCATAGGTTTGATTTTAAAATTTTGTATGCATTGGGTTATATCTCAATGTTAATTGGACGAGTGGTAATGTTTATGATTGTTATGTCTATGAGATCCAGTAATCAGTTAACATCGAATGAATAATTAGTTAACTTTCTACACACATTATTAGTGCACTAAAAATATCCAACAATGTGCATCTCTGTAAGAATAGAATATGCAGATACCAGGAAGATAGAGTGATCGAGGAGGTCTTTGAGGTACGGAGTTAGTATATGTGTGTGTAACGTGCATGTAGTGAGTTTGTGAACAACGAAGGTAATGGGACAGTCCTTTTTGGTTTGACAGGTAAACGGAACAGAAACTGAAGTCTTATGATTTTATATTCTTGTTTTTCCGTGTTTCATTGTTTAAAAAATATATATAAAATTTTTCAATGCATGATTACGATAGAATAGTAATTCACCTTAATTTCAAGGAAATAAAAATGAATCGGCACTCTCCACGCACATTTGAATTCTGAAATGTGGAGGTCCCGGTCCTTAAATCCATAGGATTTTTTAAGCGTGATGGAGGTTTCCCGGTAATTTTTTCATAAACAGAACAATCAAAAATATAGCGAGCATTTTAACTTTGTATTTTTTTCTAGCTTTCATCCATAACTACGGAATCGATTTGATCACTGTACTTTCCGACACACGCTTACCCAATTTTTCATGTTTTATATTTTACCACAATTAGATACACGAGACGGCAGGCTCACCGTGCGTTAAGCGGTCATCAAAGTCTATAATCGCCTGATTTATTGCCAAACTATAAAAAAATACCTTAAACACTAGTGTGCCGGGTAGCCATCATACATATAAGATATTTGACAGATGTCAGGCATCTGTCAAATATCTCCCCTACGATATTTTCAAGATAAGCTTGCATGTATACAAGTTCCGAACAACAACATTCGGACTGTCGGTCTACCGAGCAATATCACCCGCTCAGCGGAAGATCTTCCCTTTTGTCGTTAACTTCCACACTAGTATTCGATTATTGAAATTAGTATTACTTAGATTAAAAGATTACGCGATTCTCAGCTTAAAATACACAGTTTAATAACCTTTTAGAGTTGAAATTTAATAAAACCGTTTAAAAACACCTATGAAAACATGAAACATATTACAAACTTCCTCAAATTTTTTCGTCGATATGTTTATTTGGTTACCTGTAATGTAGCTTTGTGGCTTGAATTCAATAACGACTTCGATAATCTCGAAATCTCAGTAAATCGGCTGTACTATGAATGTTTTTCACAAGATATGTCACAGGTTCTGTCGTATCGCTATGATTACAAAAGATTCGTACAAACCGTACGTTTTGTTGCAGGCTTGACCGCAGTAGTCCCCTTATCCTACCAGGTTCTGATCTCGGGGGGATCGGAGAATCGTGTAGTGCTCGTTAGGCTCAGCGAGTTAATTAACCGCCAGACACAGGCCACTGAGTTTCTCGGATCTTCTCAGTGGGTCGCGTTTCTAATCCAGCGGTAGATTCTGCGAAGCACTGCTCTTGCTAGGACCAGTGTTAGCAACATCTCCGGTTTCAAGTCCGAGAGCTCACCTACACGCTCAGGTAACGCTGATATAGCCTCTCAAGACTATCAGTATAGGTAGAGAAAAACGAACGTTATTACGGTGTAGATATGTAACATAGACGAAAAGATTTCGACACTCGCTTCTTAAAATTTGAATTTATTTTTAATTTTTAAACCAAATTCAAATTCTACGGGTCCGTGCCTGTTTTTCTGGTACCTAATATTATTATTAAAAACTGAATTTAGTACTTATGCACGATGTCATAAGTGAATCGATTGTTTAAAGCCTCAGTTCTACTACTTACCTCGATATCCTCCTTGTTCTGCAGCAGGGGTGCTTCTAGTATATTTTTCAAGCAGAAGTCCTCGTTGTCTAACTCAAAAACGTATTTCGTGACCTCCATGATCCTCTGCCAATGGCGAGGCTTCATAGCTTTGTTGGCCATCAGCTCAAGGAGAGGACACATATCGTTGAAATCGTCGATGGTCTTCTTAAGGGCAAAGAATGCCGGCCACTCTTTGAGACTGAAAAAGTAGCACATTATATCGAATAGTTTTACTGCGCAAAAACATATTTAAACCTAGAGCGGGAGATAACCGCTAAACTATACAATTGAAATTTAGACCTCATATCTTAATTAGGGTTGTGGCGTTTACAAGCTCCTATATTCATTTAACACCAGGTGGGCTATGAACTAGTTCACTAGTCGATGCACCAAAAAAGAAGAACTCTTAATAGAAATTAGAAGAAATTAATAAAACTTATAAATTACCCTTTCGGCAACTTTCGGCATCTGTTCTGAAACTCCATCAGTTCATTGTTGATCTCTTCAATATTAACTTCTCCCCAGGGTATGTCGTAGTAACTACTGACCCTGTCAATAACGTCGTTGTAAAGCTTATACAGCTTCTGGAGTAAGTTCAGTTCCTTTCTTATTTGGGCTAATTCAGGGTATTCTGTATGGGGAAGACCAAAAAGCTCTTCACCGTTCTGGTAGGTCTGAAGCTTTCGCCACATTCCGTCGAACCGATTCTGTTGGAATATTTTAATAAGAACAAAGACACGCTCATTTCAATTTAAAAGTACACAAATATAGAGTAAGTACTTGAAAAAGTATCAATCTATCGGATGCTTCTCGTGGGGTCAACCCTGGCTGCATCGGTCCAGCGTGTCTATACTCGTGACAGTATTCGGCGTTGTCATCCCTAAATTTGTCCAAATTGTTTTTCAAATCCTCTTCAAACTGCGGTTGCATCTTCAACAGCTGCACATGAGAAGCGAGTGCCGTCGCCTGCAGCTGTTGCCAAGTGTATCGAAGATTATCAACTTGCTCCAAATCTTCTTTACTAACTGGCAGCTCGTAACGAGTTATAACGTTAAACGCTTCCTGTAACCAACGTTAATTTATTTAACGTCAATTTTATAAAGTTACTAGCCGTACTCGTCCGCTTCGCTGGGCATTTAAAATTAGTATTATTATTATTTATTATCATTATTATTGGGGAGTCCAACACCCATATAAATATTAACCTATCCATTAAGTACATGTATTTTCTACATCGATACCAAGTTTCAAGTCAATCGGATGCATGGTTCAGTAGTTATAACGGAACATCCGTAAAAACCACTGTAGATTTATATATTAGTATAGATAACTAATGTTAAAAACATATAAATTAAATTATTATAATCACCTCAACGGGGTCAATTTTTAATTCCATATCAACTTCTTGCTCTCGTATTTTTTTGAGAGTTTCCATGACGGTTCTGACGTCATCGAGATCACGGATAGGGCGTTCCAATTTCCGTTCCAAATCGTTCATAATAGCATAGACATAGTCCATCTCCCGTTTGTATTTTTTACGCATCGCCTGGCTAATTCTATGGGTTCCATCTGCAAAATGTTAATAAAGACTCTGGGGATTTGTCAGATGTGTGAAGGATATCCTATTTAACAATGGCTAGTTATCAATATTTATAATTTGAATTGTGTTTTCAATAGTCAAAGCTATGCACTTTAATATGGATTTGCTGAGTGCACATACTATTTAGATTGCAATCCAGATTAGATCTAGGTACGACTTGTACGATTTAGTTTAAAAAATAAAAAAGAACATTATTTTGAACTTAACTAAGTAGGAGGAGATTTTGAATTTACAATCTATAATATATAATTTATTAAAATGTGCTAGATTGTATTCGTTCCTATTCTTAGTTATGGCTAAAGACATATAGTTTCCCAAAAAATAGAACACATATATTTAAATTAATAAATAAAAACAACACTACACAATTTAAAAGTCACTGCAAACTCATGCCTATAAATACAAAAATATCAAACTCGGTACAGCTTTTTAGAAAAAAAAAATCAATGACATTCGTACAGAAGACTTGGAAAATATTATATATAGAAATAGAGATATATGTGACTTACTTTTAAGCTCCGTGTTTAATCCCAATTTCAGTTTTTCTGTAGAAACGGCAAGACAATTACCAATAATAAGCAGGTCAGGCTCTGTTGCTAATTTTGATTCTAATTCGCTGTGCCTTTTCAGTGCTAATTCGAAATCATTTAAGTTCCAAGCTAGCAGCTGCCGTAGTGTCTTCTCACATTTCCACAAATAATGGTAGGGACGCCATCGCTTAACTAATGTATTCAATTCCTGTTCAGTGAATATTAATTAGAGATGATCTGCTGATGGTAGGGCGTTTTGTGTGCCCGCACCGATATCACCGCCCCCGCCTATTTCTGCCGTGAAGCAGTAATGCGTTTCGGTTTAAAGGGTGGGACAGCCAGTGTAACTAGACCTTAGAAGTTATATCTCAAGGTGGGTGGCGGTATTTACGTTGTAGATGTCTATGGGCTCCGGTAACCATTTAACATCAGGTGGGCTGTGAGCTCGTCCAGCCATCTAAGCAATAAAAAAAAGGTCTTTGCTCGCTCCGGTAATCACTTAATATCATTTGGACAATGAGCTAGTTCCCCCATATATGCAACGAAATTTATCATTTAACACATAGTAGACATTTGCTTATTACAGTGTAGGTACATGCAAAAAAATTCAAGGATCTGTCGTGTTATTACGGATAAGGACATTTTTAAAGCATTTAGTTTATTTGCAGTTAACTTGTAGTGAAAATACACTATTTAAATTTGTCTGCCTGTCTTTTTGTTTGTTCAGATTAGCATTCAAAACTTTTGTACTGATTCTGATCGGACTTTCAGTAGCTGTCCCTCCTACCAATCATATGCTGATATCGCGTCGGTGTAAATGTTGCATCGGACACCAGGAGACCATAATCCTAGGGAAAGTTTCATAGTGAACGAAAGGGCAAAAGAGAAAGCATATGACGACGTATCCATCTTAAATGAATTGCTCTTGATTTAGTGAACTTTAAGGTTTCGAATTATGATCTTAAAGTTATTCAGTAGAGCCATGCATGTTGTCTGTAAGACACTTTAACCACAGTATTCGGTCAACCCCGAGCTTGTGTCAACCGTACAACAACGTGTCTTTAATCTATTTTTCAAATGAAATCGAAACTGAAGGCTTACATTAAATTGATAAACATGTTTCGAATTGTTACAGTTTTTGTAACAATTTGCCATTAATGTGTATGTACCTGTGAAGTATTATTATTAAACTAATTTATCCCGGTCCGCTTTGCCGGTCAATATTTCGTATGACTTCGATTCAGTCGCTACTAATTACGAGGATCACCCGGTAAGATAATCTGAAGATTTTCTAAAAAAATTCATCGTAATAATTTTAGAGTTTAGGAGACATAAACACATACATCGATTTTTATATTTATGGATTATATTATTCCGTATCGGGGCGTGTCAAATAATACTATAATATGGTATTTTATTATTACAATATCTATTGAAACAAAAAAAATACCGTCTTAATATTCTGCGTGCACATTGACAGCAACGATAGTGTTTTGATTATCTCTTTGTTTTCCATCACGTGACTGTAAAAATTCTTCTGTTGGAACGGAAACACTGGCTTCTCCTCGGATTCAAGGCGGTAGTGCTTTTTTCTCCTGGCCTTCGTCGAATCGATCAGCTTCATTGGCTTGTTCATGTTCATGGGAGTTCCGGATTGGACCTGTTCGTCAAGCTTCGTGACAACGTCTATCAGCTGGTTCGAATGAGGACCGGCTATTTTCTTCCAGCTCACCTGTACACGCATGCGGGAAGGGGCACGCAAAACATAACGGAGGGGAGTGTGTTCGGTTTGGGCACCACGCGTCGTGGGAAAAGCCGGGATTTAAGAAGCGACACCGATTGCGTGGCAAATCATACAAAGGTTCAAGTGTAGAAGCACATTTGGTGGGATGCAGACGCGAACACAGTCGAATGCACATGTGCGAGGTGAACAAGTAGACGTAACACAAAACAGTTGACAACACAACAAAGAAACAAATGCAATTGTTATATTAAAAACAATGGTATAATTAAAATGATCTCAATTTAAATGTATGTACCGTCTTAGAACGCAACCCTTTTAATTATATTCAAGTACAAAATATTATTAGAAAGTGGTAAACAAGAATTTGTATTAGTTATTTTTCTTATAATTTCAGTTCGAGTGAAATTTTACTGCTGATTCAATCGTAGCTTCCTAAAAGAGGAAATTTTGAATATTCCTCCGAGTCGATTGGTAATATAAGAATATAACTTAGAATGAAAAAGATTTTAGATGTTTATACGATTATTTTTAATATTTACTGGTTCATCATAAGTACAATTGTAAGTAACATAATATGTATGTACATATAAAATGACTGAGTTTTATGAAACACGTGAATACAAAATATTTATTGCAAAAAAAATGTTAAAAAAATAATGAAATAAATTGAAACTTCACAACCAATGATTTGATTGTATTTGAAAAATCCATTTTAACTGACTTGTCCTGGTCAATCAAAGAATAATGTACAAACTTCGATTGCGAGTACATTGAATCTTCTAGACATATTCAGTTCAAACAAAAAACTTTTTTTTTTACTCAATAGGAATTTAAAGACACCAAAACGGAATTAAAAATGTCTATATTTCGAATACGAACTGATTAATAAGCTGTATACAACTAATTTCATACCCTTGATGTTTTCCCTCCACTCCATTGAGCGACTCCTTTAGACAGGCCGGAAATGTGTTTTCCTGCTAAAACTAATACTTCTTGTATTTCGTCTAACGTCGGAGCAACCGAAACATTCGGTATCATCAAAGCGGTGTGGAGAAGAAAAATTGGTTTCTTCTGAGCACCTGTAACAAATAAAAAAAAAACAATTATCGAACTGAAAAGCAGTAATTAAATGTTTGCAAATGAACCTTATGAACTCGTATTGTCGTTTGAATATTTATTTCCCTTGAACAATTTATTAAATTTGAAATATGCATTCCAATTTTGTTTTCTTTTACTCGACTTTAAATTTTTGTTTTTAATTTTGTTAGGTAACATTAAGCCTATCAACGAACAATTTTCCGTATAATTCATGCACGAAAAGGACCAAGAAAATGCCCTTTTTATATTATGTGGTCATCCATTCATCTATACCTTCATACACATTATACATACCAAGCTAAAACAAGCGTGTTAAAGGAAGCAAGATAAGAGGGCACATTAGTTTTCATTCATTTACCTCTAATGCAAAATACTAAACCGCTTACAACAAAGATCATAAGGCGCAGAAGCCGTTTTAAAGTTCGTATTTTCATTCAATCATTACTTCGACTCATACAGCGATTCATATTAGATCTACTTGTAAATTATATCTGCATAATGCCAATTGTCTTCAAGTTAATTGCTTGTGAAATCCAAGGAAACAAAATCGCTGGAATTATCAAGGTCGCCTCGTCTTACCGAATGGCTACGCTGCCTTTACCTAACTACCGATGGAAGTCATTTTGGTTTTTTTATTGCCCTTGTCGGCAGACGAGCATACGGTTCACCTGGTCAGTGGTTCAGTGGTTACCGTCGCCCGGGGACGTGCATTAATGCCAGGGTCAGAGCCAAGCCGCTGCCTACCGCTGTTGTTTTTAAAACACTTACCCACGAGATATTCCCGTAAATACCTTGTTTGTCAGAAATTTTTACATGATAGAGTATCTGTGCCCGTCTAAAAAGTAGGTTTCCTTGCGATGTCAGTGTTCATAAGTGATGGTGATCACCTTCCATCATGAACGGTGGAAACTTTAAGTCAGAACTGAATTTTGGCAAAATAGGCGAGATTGAAAATTCACGTCATTTACTTTGTTGACGAGAACTTATTGTCCAAATAAAAGAACTCGTTACTAATTTAAATTAAAAAAAAAAACGAGGCAGTCATCATTTTATTTTATTTTTTTATTTCATAAGATGCGTTTCGTTCTTCTTTCTGTGTGTAAAAAATTTACGCAGCAGGTGAATTTTCCCGCAACTGTACTAGGATAGCAGATTCACGAGAAGTTGGTTAAAACTACCCGATACGAGCCAAACGATCTTATTTATAGCCAGGTAAAGTATTAAATCGCTTCCAAACCAAATTCGATTAACAGCGCATGTCAACGTTTGTGGGAGGTACATTCGAAGAGTGCAGACGTAAGAATTGTACCACGTGACAAATTCTTTTTAACATTTAATTTAGAGCTCTTCAATTTTTCTCCATAAATTTTAAAACAATATTTGTATATAAAGTAGCTATAGCTTGCGAAAGGAGAGAGAAATCGACGATGAAATCACTTCGCGGTCTTATATAGTTTCTCATTGATAGATTACACGCTTAGGAGTGTTCTGTTATCTATTATGTGCTTAGATATTTCTAAAAGCAAAATAGTGCTCAATGATGATAAATCCTGGTAATGAGCTCATCATTTAAACAGCTTCTTTAGCGTGCACCCAGAGGTGTAGAGATGAAATTATATTTTTATCAATTTGCCAACAGCAGGAGACATTGAAGACAAT